>NW_026060470.1:0-5000 GCF_943734695.1 Anopheles maculipalpis | reverse complement strand
GCTTTTATGCCAAAATTTTGATTTCGTGTCTTACGTCCCTACATTAGACGACCTTGGATTTTCGTCTCCTGCACCGCCATGCAACTTTGATGGTCGGGTAACTTTCGCTATTTACTGTCGGAGATCACTTTTCATGATTAATAATGCATCCTGAGACCGTTTTACTCAAAGTTAGAGCAAAAAAATTTTTTGTCAAAAATCTTCCGTCGGTCATACCGCCATGTCCTATGACTTGTACCAAGTTGTGAAGGGTACATTTTGACAAAAATCCAAAAAAATCTTAAAAAGTCGCTATTGCTTATTGCATTTCGCATCGTTAGACGACTCTAATATGCCTTGGATGACCACTGTCTGATGATTATTTTAGATTTTATGCCAAAATTTTGATTTCGTGTCTTACGTCCCTACATTAGACGACCTTGGATTTTCGTCTCCTGCACCGCCATGCAACTTTGATGGTCGGGTAACTTTCGCTATTTACTGTCGGAGATCACTTTTCATGATTAATAATGCATCCTGAGACCGTTTTACTCAAAGTTAGAGCAAAAAAATTTTTTGTCCAAAAATCTTCCGTCGGTCATACCGGTACCCATGTCCTATGACTTGTACCAAGTTGTGAAGGGTACATTTTGACAAAAATCCAAAAAAATCTTTAAAAAGTCGCTATTGCTTATTGCATTTAGCATCGTTAGACGACTCTAATATGCCTTGGATGACCACTGTCTGATGATTATTTTAGATTTTATGCCAAAATTTTGATTTCGTGTCTTACGTCCCTACATTAGACGACCTTGGATTTTCGTCTCCTGCACCGCCATGCAACTTTGATGGTCGGGGTAACTTTCGCTATTTACTGTCGGAGATCACTTTTCATGATTAATAATGCATCCTGAGACCGTTTTACTCAAAGTTAGAGCAAAAAAATTTTTTGTCCAAAAATCTTCCGTCGGTCATACCGGTACCCATGTCCTATGACTTGTACCAAGTTGTGAAGGGTACATTTTGACAAAAATCCAAAAAAATCTTTAAAAAGTCGCTATTGCTTATTGCATTCAGCATCGTTAGACGACTCTTATATCGCTTGGATGACCACTGTCTGATGATTATTTTAGCTTTTATGCCAAAATTTTGATTTCGTGTCTTACGTCCCTACATTAGACGACCTTGGATTTTCGTCTCCTGCACCGCCATGCAACTTTGATGGTCGGGTAACTTTCACTATTTACTGTCGGAGATCACTTTTCATGATTAATAATGCATCCTGAGACCGTTTTACTCAAAGTTAGAGCAAAAAATTTTTTTGTCCAAAAATCTTCCGTCGGTCATACCGGTACCCATGTCCTATGACTTGTACCAAGTTGTGAAGGGTACATTTTGACAAAAATCCAAAAAAATCATTAAAAAGTCGCTATTGCTTATTGCATTTCGCATCGTTAGACGACTCTAATATGCCTTGGATGACACTGTCTGATGATTATTTTAGATTTTATGCCAAAATTTTGATTTCGTGTCTTACGTCCCTACATTAGACGACCTTGGATTTTCGTCTCCTGCACCGCCATGCAACTTTGATGGTCGGGTAACTTTCGCTATTTACTGTCGGAGATCACTTTTCATGATTAATAATGCATCCTGAGACCGTTTTACTCAAAGTTAGAGCAAAAAAATTTTTTGTCCAAAAATCTTCCGTCGGTCATACCGGTACCCATGTCCTATGACTTGTACCAAGTTGTGAAGGGTACATTTTGACAAAAATCCAAAAAAATCATTAAAAAGTCGCTATTGCTTATTGCATTTCGCATCGTTAGACGACTCTAATATGCCTTGGATGACCACTGTCTGATGATTATTTTAGATTTTATGCAAAATTTTGATTTCGTGTCTTACGTCCCTACATTAGACGACCTTGGATTTTCGTCTCCTGCACCGCCATGCAACTTTGATGGTCGGGTAACTTTCGCTATTTACTGTCGGAGATCACTTTTCATGAATGCATCCTGAGACCGTTTTACTCAAAGTTAGAGCAAAAAAATTTTTGTCCAAAAATCTTCCGTCGGTCATACCGGTACCCATGTCCTATGACTTGTACCAAGTTGTGAAGGGTACATTTTGACAAAAATCCAAAAAAATCATTAAAAAGTCGCTATTGCTTATTGCATTCAGCATCGTTAGACGACTCTTATATGCCTTGGATGACCACTGTCTGATGATTATTTTAGCTTTTATGCCAAAATTTTGATTTCGTGTCTTACGTCCCTACATTAGACGACCTTGGATTTTCGTCTCCTGCACCGCCATGCAACTTTGATGGTCGGGTAACTTTCGCTATTTACTGTCGGAGATCACTTTTCATGATTAATAATGCATCCTGAGACCGTTTTACTCAAAGTTAGAGCAAAAAAATTTTTTGTCCAAAAATCTTCCGTCGGTCATACCGGTACCCATGTCCTATGACTTGTACCAAGTTGTGAAGGGTAAATTTTGACAAAAATCCAAAAAATCTTTAAAAAGTCGCTATTGCTTATTGCATTCAGCATCGTTAGACGACTCTTATATGCCTTGGATGACCACTGTCTGATGATTATTTTAGCTTTTATGCCAAAATTTGATTTCGTGTCTTACGTCCCTACATTAGACGACCTTGGATTTTCGTCTCCTGCACCGCCATGCAACTTTGATGGTCGGGTGACTTTTGCTATTTACCGTCGGAGATCACTTTTTCATGATTACAGAATGCATCCTGACACCGTTTTACTCAAAGTTAGAGCAAAAAAAATTTTTTGTCCAAAAATCTTCCGTCGGTCATACCGGTACCCATGTCCTATGACTTGTACCAAGTTGTGAAGGGTACATTTTGACAAAAATCCAAAAAATCTTTAAAAAGTCGCTATTGCTTATTGCATTCAGCATCGTTAGACGACTCTTATATGCCTTGGATGACCACTGTCTGATGATTATTTTAGATTTTATACCAAAATTTTGATTTCGTGTCTTACGTCCCTAAATTAAACGACCTTGGATTTTCTTCTCCTACACCGCCATACAACTTTGATGGTCGGTTGACTTTTGCTATTTACTGTCGGTGTTCACTTTTCGTGGTTAAATATGTATTCTGAGACAGTTTTACTCAAAGTTAGAGAAAAAAATTTTCTTCTCAATAAATCCCCCGAAACCAATGTCTTATACATTGAACCAGGTTATGAGGCGCACCTGTGTGTGAAGAGTTCTTCGTGTGGTTTATAGACATTTCAGGCACTTGGTATATAGTTTTGGTTTGTGCCCAAGTCCCGTACTTAGAGATATTTTTGGTTTCGGACCAACCAATTCGACTTGCCTTCATCTCTTGTTAGGTTTATAATATCAATACTCGAACTTATAGCATGTTCAGGGACATCATTTTAACTTTCGGTTTGTACCCAAGTCCCGAACTTAGTGATATTTTTGGTTTCTTACCAACCAATTCGACTTGCCTTCATCTCTTGTTAGGTTTATAATATCAATACTCGAACTTATATGCATGTTCAGGGACATCATTTTAACTTTCGGTTTGTACCCAAGTCCCGAACTTAGTGATATTTTTGGTTTCTCACCAACCAAATCGACTTGCCTTCATCTCTTGTTAGGTTTATAATATCAATGCTCGAACTTATATGCATGTTCAGGGACATCATATTAACTTTTGGTTTGCGCACAAGTCCCGAACTCAGTGATATTTTTGGTTTCTTACCAACCAATTCGACTTGCCTTCATCTCTTGTTAGGTTTATAATATCAATACTCGAACTTATATGCATGTTCAGGGACATCATTTTAACTTTCGGTTTGCACCCAAGTCCCGAACTTAGTGATATTTTTGGTTTCGGACCAACCAATTCGACTTGCCTTCATCTCTTGTTAGGTTTATAATATCAATACTCGAACTTATATGCATGTTCAGGGACATCATATTAACTTTCGGTTTGTACCCAAGTCCGAACTTAGAGATATTTTTGGTTTTGGACCAACCAAGTCGACTTGCCTTCATCTCTTGTTAGGTTTATAATATCAATACTCGAACTTATATGCATGTTCAGGGACATCATATTCACTTTCGGTTTGCGCACAAGTCCCGAACTTAGAGATATTTTTGGTTTCTTACCAACCAATTCGACTTGCCTTCATCTCTTGTTAGGTTTATAATATCAATACTCGAACTTATATGCATGTTCAGGGACATCATATTAACTTTCGGTTTGTACCCAAGTCCCGAACTTAGTGATATTTTTGGTTTTGGACCAACCAATTCGACTTGCCTTCATCTCTTGTTAGGTTTATAATATCAATACTCGAACTTATATGCATGTTCAGGGACATCATTTTAACTTTCGGTTTGCACCCAAGTCCCGAACTTAGTGATATTTTTGGTTTCTCACCAACCAAATCGACTTGCCTTCATCTTGTTAGGTTTATAATATCAATACTCGAACTTATATGCATGTTCAGGGACATCATATTAACTTTCGGTTTGTACCCAAGTCCCGAACTTAGTGATATTTTTGGTTTTGGACCAACCAATTCGACTTGCCTTCATCTCTTGTTAGGTTTATAATATCAATACTCGAACTTATATGCATGTTCAGGGACATCATATTAACTTTCGGTTTGTACCCAAGTCCCGAACTTAGTGATATTTTTGGTTTTGGACCAACCAATTCGACTTGCCTTCATCTCTTGTTAGGTTTATAATATCAATACTCGAACTTATATGCATGTTCAGGGACATCATTTTAACTTTCGGTTTGCACCCAAGTCCCGAACTTAGTGATATATTTGGTTTTGGACCAACCAATTCGACTTGCCTTCATCTCTTGTTAGGTTATCAAAATTTTTAATGCAATTGCATGTATTTTGTGAGCTTATGGGTGAGGGATTTATGTAGCGGACTTAGAGAAATTTTTGAAGTCCAAACATTCAATTTGGACTCCATACTCCATTGCTCCTCTAAGAGGTACCTAGTACCCC
>NW_026060469.1:45000-65000 GCF_943734695.1 Anopheles maculipalpis | reverse complement strand
CACACGGAGTGCTTTTGCGGAGACGCACTCGACGTGGGCATTCCAAGACAGGTGGTCCTCCAGCATGACCCCAAGGTACTTAATCGTCCGTGTTGGCATCCTCTGCACGCCCGCGATGGTCACCGGCGCCTGCGTGTTCGCCCTCCGCATCGTGGACATCATTACCAACTCGGTCTTGGCCGGAGCAAGCTCCAGATGATGTGCTGCCATCCACGAGTTGATGATGCCGATCGCCTGCTCAGCCAGTTCCGCTGCCGCCTGTGGTGTCGCTCCTCCCGCCAGAACGACCAAATCGTCCGCGAAGCCGATCGCTTCCGCACCGTCCGGCAGCGTCAGCCGCAGCACACCATCATACATGACGTTCCACAGGGTCGGCCCTAGTATAGAGCCCTGTGGTACGCCTGCCGTGACTGTCCTGCGAACTGGTCCCTCGGCGGTCTCGAAAAGCAGCTCCCGTCCCGAGAAGTAGCTGCGCAAGACTCGCTGGAGCGCTGACGGTACGCTCATCCGCTGGAGAGCTGCTGCAATCGCCGTCCAGCTGGCCGAGTTAAAGGCGTTCCGCACGTCCAGAGATGCCACCATCAGGCAGCGAGGGTCTCTGCCATTGGTGCGGTGGAACGTCCTCGCGTACAGGCCTCGCTCGACGACCCGCTGGATGGCCTGCACCGTCGATCGTCCGCGGCGAAAACCATACTGCTCGGGCGACAAGCGGGGTGCACTGCTGTCCTCCAGGTGCTCGTTCAGGCGGTCGAGGATAATCCGCTCGAACACCTTCGGGACTGCACCCAGCATCAGCAGCGGCCGCCACGACGATGGCTCGCCAGGGGGTTTGCCTGGCTTCGGGATTAGCACCAGCCGCGCCGCCTTCCATGGCGTCGGAAACTCTCCCCGCCGCAACAGGTCGTTGAACACTCGGGTGAAGACCTCCGGGTGCTCTCGGATCGCGGTCTTCACCGCCGCGTTGGGGATGCCGTCGAGTCCTGGCGCCTTGGACGATGCCATCCTGGCTGCAACGGCCAACACCTCGTCCTGCGTGACCGGCCGGACCTCCTCCGTGTCGCCCTCGGCTGCGATGGTAGGCCAATCGAACGGAGGGTGCGTCGGGAAAAGTGCGTCAACGATCGGCTGGAGTACTGCTCGGTCGGTTTCAGGTGGTGCGCGACTGCGCAGCTTGGCCAGCACCACCTTGTACCCGAGCCCAAATACATCGTTCTCCACCCCGTCAATGAGCTCCTGCATGCAGCGATCCTTGCTGCGCTGGATCTCGCTCGCCAGCATCCTCCGCGAGCTCAGGAGCTGGGCGGTCAGCGCGAGGCGCTCATCAGGCGGGGCGCTGCGACGTCGCCGTTCTGCAGCTTCGCACTCCTCCCTCAGCCGGTCGATCTCGGGTGTCCACCAGTACATCCTCGGCGCTTGGTGGAAGGTCGCCCCATGCACCCGCTCCATTGTGCCATCGCACGCTGCAGTAAGCCCGCCGACCAGGTCTTCCGGTGTCTGCGCCAGCTCGAACCGTCCGATGGAAAGGGCGGTGGCGAAGCAGGAGCTGTCAAACTGCGCAGTTTTCCACCGGGTACCGGCATGCCTGGCCGTGCCGATGTTGTTGTTCGGCGGCTGATGTCGTTGCCTACGGTGGTGTTGCATGCCATCTCCCGGAAGACCCACCTGAAACTCCAGGTAGGAGTGGTCGCTGTCGGAGAACCGCGGACTTACCCGCCAGGAATCGGGGCGCGCAATAGTGTGGCTGGAGAAGGTTACATCCACTATGCTTGGTCGTGCCACGCCGTTACCCTTGAACGTGGGTACGTTACCGCTGTTAAGCGTCCGGAGCCCCAAATGGTCTACGACGCTCTTCAGGTCTTCTCCCCTCCGTGACGTACGGGCACTACCCCAGTCCTGGCTCCACGCGTTGAAGTCCCCGGCAAGGACTACCGTCGCGTGTCCGATCAGCGACATCTCCACCGCCTCAAGGTAGCTGACAAAGTCGGCCCCGCTGGTGTTGTTGGGCGAAGCGTAGCAGCTGGCGAATGTTATGCCTGCAATGGTGGCTACAACTAGCCCTGGCGACGACGATCCCCATAGTCGCTGGATGGGGAAGGAGCCAGTGGCAATCACCGCTACGCTTTCCGCTTCATCATATGCCCATCTCGGGTTGGATCTTGGTGGCCGGTAGAGCTCGCAAGCAAGCACGACCTGCACTCCAAGCTCCCTAGCCGTCTGCAGCATCAGGTCCTGTGCTGACCGGCTCCGCCCAAGGTTGATCTGTAGGACCTTCAGTGTTGCCGGCAGGTCGGATGGCCCACCGGGTGAGGACCCTTGCACCTGGCGCAACACGGATCCTCCTGGCAGTGCATCGCCCGATGACCCGGCTTCCCGCAGCGAATGCAGGCGTCCGTGCGGTCGGCCTCGCTCCTGCACTTCGCCCTCTGGTGGCCGATCTCCAGACAACGGAAGCATCTCGGCTGCCGTTCGGTCGTCTGCAGTACTCGGCTGATCGGGCACAAGGTGAAGCTCACCTTGACGCGCTTGCCCACCAGCTTCTCTGCCATCCTCTCCGGCACCCGAACGCGCGCCACCTGCGTCCCGTTGTAGTTCTCCATCAGGCGCACCTCCTCCTCGCAGATGGTCTCGCCTGCAAGGGCCGAAAGTGCCTCCGCCACCTCTGTCGCCAGCGCTAAAGGGTCGATATAATCAACGCGAAGTGCAGCCCTTTCTGTGATCAGTCGACAGCGAATCGCGGGGGTCGCTGCATCGCAGAACGCCTTTACGGCGGAGAAGATCTCCCCCGAGTTCGCCCCCTCCGGCAGGTCCATCACAAGTCGCGAGCGGGTAGTTCGTCGTCCGACTCCCAGGACCTCGCTGAGGTGGGCCAGCTCTGCCGACGAGCGCACGGCCCGGTAGACCTCTGTCCAGGTCTGTCCCTCCCCTGGGGTCACCTCGATGGCGTCGGGACGGCTTCGCGCTTGCCGAATCGACGGTCGTGACGTAGTCTTCGGCTGCTGCTGACGCTGCTGCTGCTGCTGCTGCTGTCGCTGCTGCTGCTGCTGCTGCAATGTGCGAAGCTGCGGTGGCACGTAACGTTCGTCTCGCTGCTGCTGTTGCTGCTGCTGCTGCTGCTGCGGCAGGTGGCATTGCCGCTTGGACGAGCGGCCTTTCACCACCGTCGTCCAGAGCAGCTGTTGCTGTGGCTGCTGCTGCTGCTGCTGCTGCTGCTGCTGCTGCTGCTGCTGCTGCTGCTGCTGCTGCTGCTGCTGCTGGCTACACTGCTGCTGCTGCTGCTGCTGCTGCTGCTGCGGCTGCTGCTGCTGCTGGCTACACTGCTGCTGCTGCTGCTGCTGCTGCTGCTGCTGCTGCTGCTGCTGCTGTTGCTGCTGCTGCTGCTGCTGCTGCTGCTGCTGCTGCCGCTGCGGCCGATGATGCTGCTGCTGCTGCTGCTGTTGCTGCCGCTGCTGCTGTTGTTGCGGCTGCAATTGTTGGAGCGAGTCGCCCACCACTGGATCTCCGCTCATTTTGCTGTAAAACAGCTCCAGCAATCGGCGGACTTCGTTTCGCAGGTTTTGGATCTCCTGCTGGAACTCCGTCTTCGCCAACTCCATAGCGCGCTGGTGTTCTTGTTTAAGCGCTTCCATGGCTTGCCGGTGATCCCTTTCCGCCATCTTCTTGTCCTCGTCCAGTGCCTGAACCAGGACTCGCCAGCTATTCTGCTCCTCGCTCAGCTTCTGGACGGTGGCGCTTAATGTCTCCACCGCCGCTTGAAGCGCCTGCTCTGCAGAGGATCCCTGCGCTGCTTTGCCACCCGGAGGGATGCTACACCGAGGAATGACCACCCGAGGTTCGCCCGTTGTAATGCGTCCCTTGGGCCCAGCACCACTGCTGGTGTCCACGGACGCCGTGCGAGGGCGCAACGCCCTCTTTTCGTCGTTCATCGCCCTTTTGGATAGTTCGAGCAGTCACCCTTGGGCTTTCGCTGTCCTGCTGATGTTCTGCTTACGTCGACTTCCTTCGCTAGTGTTTGTATGCTCCTCTCGCTGATGTTCCGAAAATTCGAGCAGTTTCGAGCAGTCCGGACCCGCCCCAGTGTCACCCTGGTGTGAGTCGGGCACACCTGCAGCAGTCCCTCGAAGTTGTTTTATGCTGCCCGAGTGATTCGAGCAGTTTCGAGTACTTGTCCCGAGCCTGCCCAGCGTCCAACGTCCGTGCTAGCACACTCAGGGGTGCTTCCGCCGATGTTCCTGTGGCCTCAGGATTTTCGAGCACTTCGAGCAGTGTAGTCGAGCACTGTCGAGCACTCGCGTGCTCACCCCAAGCCCCCCCGGCACGTTTCCAGGAATTTCCCGAATTTTCAGGAAATTCGAGCAGAACTCGAGCAGTAACTGTCGATTCAAATTTCCGCTGCTTGGGCACTCGGAGCAAACGCTGCTTGGGAATTGCCTGTCAGTTGTCAGGACTGTCAATGTCCGACACACACATGCGCTTACACACCTGACGCCTAAACCACGTGCTTCTCTGCTCCGCGACAAAACGCCGCAAAACAGTGAATATTTCACCGATTTTAGTCCGGTTTTCGGCGAAATGGCTTCGGCCGCGTGCACTGAACACTCCACCAGCGTTTTTTCCTGTTCCGGCGCAGTGTCTATCCGAAAAACAGCGATCAAAACAAACCGAACTACAACGCACTATCAGCACGCCAAAATCCGTCTTCCACGATCAACGCCGCAAAACAGTGAATATTTCACCGATTTTAGTCCGGTTTTCGGCAAAATAGCTTCGGCCGCGTGCACTGAACACTCCACCAACGTTTTTTCCCGTTCCGGCGCAGTGTCTATCCGAAAAACCGCGATCAACACGATCACCGCGTTGTCTCCGTACACACATGCACACACGCACCGACACACCTGACGCTTTCCGAACACCACAGTTTCACCATGTGACAATTTCACGCAACCAGCCTCCGTTCAGATATCACAAGTGAAATAAATAAACGTTTCCCGGTGTATGGCCGTATCTGTCTGTATATCACACAGCGCCTTCTTTTTTCCGCTCCAATATCACACCACGTACCAGTAATTTCCTCCGTGTTGCCGCTTTACTTGTTTCGACGCACAACGCCACTTCGGAAACTCGTTATTCGTGATTTTTCCGCAAAGATATCACAAAGCAAGAAATATCACAGCGCTATCCGTGCCAATATCACCAGTGTTTTTTCTCCTTCTCAGTGTGTCGAACATACACACGTACCGACACACATGACGCCGTTTCGAATAGCCACCATTTCCCGTATTAGGCTTCTTCCACCGCCTACACGCACACACCGATAAGCGTGACGCCACGCAAAAATTTGTCTTTTTTTTTTTTTCGCACTCTTTTTTTATGCTTTCCAGCTTTTCTCGCACTGTTCGATGGTAAAGGCGTAAACTGTATCCTAAATTTAATGTCCGTCGCTCTACGCTCGCCAAACAACGCGTTGTTACCCACACACACACGCACCGACACACATGACGCCAGCCGTGACGCGTCTTCCACACGTTTTTTTCGCGACAAAAACCCGCGATAAAACACTAGCACTGGCCTGGTTTTATAGTTTAACTGGCTTTTTCCGCTCTTTTTAATGGTAGAAGCGTATCCCGGTTCCTAAATTCCCTGTCCGTCGTTCTACGCTAGCCAAGCAACGCGTTGCTTACTACACACACGCGCACCGACACACATGACGCCAGCCTCTGTACGCTTTTTCCCCTCAACAAAAAACCACAATAAAACCAGTTTCGCACTCTGAATCTTCACATAACTCTAGGTTTGGCCTATTTTATTGTCTTTGTACACGCCTATCAGTATTTTGATCAATTTTTCCACAGTTTTTTGTCGCCAACGCGGAGCTGTACGGGAGCACGTCCGTTCGCCTCGAGATGTCAAACGCCACTACAGGGATAACTGGCTTGTGGTCGCCAAGCGTTCATAGCGACGTGACTTTTTGATCCTTCGATGTCGGCTCTTCCTATCATTGTGAAGCAAAATTCCCAAAGCGTAGGATTGTTCACCCTTTCAAGGGAACGTGAGCTGGGTTTAGACCGTCGTGAGACAGGTTAGTTTTACCCTACTGGTGTGTGCATTTGTGCTATCTTAACGGAATTCCTGTGCAGTACGAGAGGAACCACAGGTACGGACCACTGGCTCAATACTAGTTCGACCGGACTTTGGTATGACGCTACGTCCGCTGGATTATGCCTGAACGCCTCTAAGGTCGTAACCAATCCGAGCTGATAGCGCTTCAAACCCCCATAGGCAATCGTAAGCTAGCGGGCCTAACAACCCTCCGAGATACGCTGGCGCTGCCTCGCAGCCTGGCGCCTCATCCCCGCTTCTAGACTTGGCCGCATCGCGCAGGGTCGCACCGCACGTGTTAGTACCTGACCATAGGGAACACTGGTGGCAGCTGACCTCGCCGACCGTGGACTTGACTAGTTTCGATGCCTACCGACCGCCCGCAAACGACGGGACTTCAGGCTGGGAGCTGCGAGTTGTAGAGATGCGTTCGCATCGATCCTCTCAGGCGACCCATGCTTGGTGGTGTATTCGTGTGTACTGTCGCACCTTTCCGGGTGTGTTCAGTATGCACGATGAATGAGTTGGAAAACGAAAGACAGAGAGAGAATTCAAATGTTACTGAGCATATAAGCGAAGAGTGTGTGGGTTCATAAGAATGTTGATCATATGCAGTTGATACCGGTACGGGTCCGTCATTACTCCTCCACGGAGTGATGATCGGTTTGCTTGAAGGGGGCAATACGCATCGTTGACTTACCTACGGGTAACCCGCTTACGAGTGGGTCGATTGCTGTCGGGGCAAGCAATCGGGTTAGCGCCGTATCCGGATATAGAGAGTAGTATGGGGTGATAATGATTAACATGTCGAGTGATGGCTGCACCTCCTAGTGGAAAGTTCAAACGTGACGGTTGCTTCGCTACGGGGTACTAGGTACCTCTTAGAGGAGCAATGGAGTATGGAGTCCAAATTGAATGTTTGGACTTCAAAAATTTTTCTAAGTCCGGTACTTAAATCCCTCGGACATAAACTCACAAAATACATGCTATTGCATTAAAAATTTTGTTAACCTAACAAGAGATGAAGGCAAGTCGAATTGGTTGGTAAGAAACCAAAAATATCTCTAAGTTCGGGACTTGTGCGCAAACCAAAAGTTAATATGATGTCCCTGAACATGCATATAAGTTCGAGTATTGATATTATAAACCTAACAAGAGATGAAGGCAAGTCGAATTGGTTGATAAGAAACCAAAAATATCTCTAAGTTCGGGACTTGGGTACAAACCGAAAGTTAAAATGATGTCCCTGAACATGCATATAAGTTCGAGTATTGATATTATAAACCTAACAAGAGATGAAGGCAAGTCGAATTGGTTGGTGAGAAACCAAAAATATCTCTAAGTTCGGGACTTGGGTGCAAACCGAAAGTTAAAATGATGTCCCTGAACATGCATATAAGTTCGAGTATTGATATTATAAACCTAACAAGAGATGAAGGCAAGTCGAATTGGTTGGTCGGAAACCAAAAATATCACTAAGTTCGGGACTTGGGTGCAAACCGAAAGTTAAAATGATGTCCCTGAACATGCATATAAGTTCGAGTATTGATATTATAAACCTAACAAGAGATGAAGGCAAGTCGAATTGGTTGGTCCAAAACCAAAAATATCTCTAAGTTCGGGACTTGGGTGCAAACCGAAAGTTAAAATGATGTCCCTGAACATGCATATAAGTTCGAGTATTGATATTATAAACCTAACAAGAGATGAAGGCAAGTCGAATTGGTTGGTCGGAAACCAAAAATATCACTAAGTTCGGGACTTGGGTACAAACCGAAAGTTAAAATGATGTCCTTGAACATGCATATAAGTTCGAGTATTGATATTATAAACCTAACAAGAGATGAAGGCAAGTCGAATTGGTTGGTCCGAAACCAAAAATATCACTAAGTTCGTGACTTGGGTACAAACCGAAAGTTAAAATGATGTCCTTGAACATGCATATAAGTTCGAGTATTGATATTATAAACCTAACAAGAGATGAAGGCAAGTCGAATTGGTTGGTGAGAAACCAAAAATATCACTAAGTTCGGGACTTGGGTACAAACCGAAAGTTAAAATGATGTCCCTGAACATGCATATAAGTTCGAGTATTGATATTATAAACCTAACAAGAGATGAAGGCAAGTCGAATTGGTTGGTCGGAAACCAAAAATATCACTAAGTTCGGGACTTGTGCGCAAACCAAAAGTTAATATGATGTCCCTGAACATGCATATAAGTTCGAGTATTGATATTATAAACCTAACAAGAGATGAAGGCAAGTTGAATTGGTTGGTCTGAAACCAAAAATATCACTAAGTTCGGGACTTGGGTACAAACCGAAAGTTAAAATGATGTCCCTGAACATTCATATAAGTTCGAGTATTGATATTATAAACCTAACAAGAGATGAAGGCAAGTCGAATTGGTTGGTCGGAAACCAAAAATATCTCTAAGTTCGGGACTTGTGCGCAAACCAAAAGTTAAAATGATGTCCCTGAACATGCATATAAGTTCGAGTATTGATATTATAAACCTAACAAGAGATGAAGGCAAGTCGAATTGGTTGGTCCAAAACCAAAAATATCTCTAAGTTCGGGACTTGTGCGCAAACCAAAAGTTAATATGATGTCCCTGAACATGCATATAAGTTCGAGTATTGATATTATAAACCTAACAAGAGATGAAGGCAAGTCGAATTGGTTGGTCCAAAACCAAAAATATCTCTAAGTTCGGGACTTGGGTGCAAACCGAAAGTTAAAATGATGTCCCTGAACATGCATATAAGTTCGAGTATTGATATTATAAACCTAACAAGAGATGAAGGCAAGTCGAATTGGTTGGTGAGAAACCAAAAATATCACTAAGTTCGGGACTTGGGTGCAAACCGAAAGTTAAAATGATGTCCCTGAACATGCATATAAGTTCGAGTATTGATATTATAAACCTAACAAGAGATGAAGGCAAGTCGAATTGGTTGGTCCGAAACCAAAAATATCACTAAGTTCGTGACTTGGGTACAAACCGAAAGTTAAAATGATGTCCCTGAACATGCATATAAGTTCGAGTATTGATATTATAAACCTAACAAGAGATGAAGGCAAGTCGAATTGGTTGGTGAGAAACCAAAAATATCACTAAGTTCGGGACTTGGGTACAAACCGAAAGTTAAAATGATGTCCCTGAACATGCATATAAGTTCGAGTATTGATATTATAAACCTAACAAGAGATGAAAGCAAGTCGAATTGGTTGGTCGGAAACCAAAAATATCACTAAGTTCGGGACTTGTGCGCAAACCAAAAGTTAATATGATGTCCCTGAACATGCATATAAGTTCGAGTATTGATATTATAAACCTAACAAGAGATGAAGGCAAGTCGAATTGGTTGGTTGGAAACCAAAAATATCTCTAAGTTCGGGACTTGGGTACAAACCGAAAGTTAAAATGATGTCCCTGAACATTCATATAAGTTCGAGTATTGATATTATAAACCTAACAAGAGATGAAGGCAAGTCGAATTGGTTGGTCGGAAACCAAAAATATCTCTAAGTTCGGGACTTGTGCGCAAACCAAAAGTTAAAATGATGTCCCTGAACATGCATATAAGTTCGAGTATTGATATTATAAACCTAACAAGAGATGAAGGCAAGTCGAATTGGTTGGTCCAAAACCAAAAATATCTCTAAGTTCGGGACTTGTGCGCAAACCAAAAGTTAATATGATGTCCCTGAACATGCATATAAGTTCGAGTATTGATATTATAAACCTAACAAGAGATGAAGGCAAGTCGAATTGGTTGGTCCAAAACCAAAAATATCTCTAAGTTCGTGACTTGGGTACAAACCGAAAGTTAAAATGATGTCCCTGAACATGCATATAAGTTCGAGTATTGATATTATAAACCTAACAAGAGATGAAGGCAAGTCGAATTGGTTTGTTGGAAACCAAAAATATCACTAAGTTCGGGACTTGGGTACAAACCGAAAGTTAATATGATGTCCCTGAACATGCATATAAGTTCGAGTATTGATATTATAAACCTAACAAGAGATGAAGGCAAGTCGAATTGGTTGGTCCGAAACCAAAAATATCTCTAAGTTCGGGACTTGGGTGCAAACCGAAAGTTAAAATGATGTCCCTGAACATGCATATAAGTTCGAGTATTGATATTATAAACCTAACAAGAGATGAAGGCAAGTCGAATTGGTTGGTCCAAAACCAAATATATCACTAAGTTCGGGACTTGGGTGCAAACCAAAAGTTAATATGACGTCCCTGAACATGCATATAAGTTCGAGTATTGATATTATAAACCTAACAAGAGATGAAGGCAAGTCGAATTGGTTGGTCCAAAACCAAAAATATCTCTAAGTTCGGGACTTGGGTGCAAACCGAAAGTTAAAATGATGTCCCTGAACATGCATATAAGTTCGAGTATTGATTTTATAAACCTAACAAGAGATGAAGGCAAGTCGAATTGGTTGGTCCGAAACCAAAAATGTCTCTAAGTTCGGGACTTGGGTACAAACTGAAAGTTAATATGATGTCCCTGAACATGCATATAAGTTCGAGTATTGATATTATAAACCTAACAAGAGATGAAGGCAAGTCGAATTGGTTGGTCGGAAACCAAAAATATCACTAAGTTCGGGACTTGTGCGCAAACCAAAAGTTAAAATGATGTCCCTGAACATGCATATAAGTTCGAGTATTGATATTATAAACCTAACAAGAGATGAAGGCAAGTCGAATTGGTTGGTGAGAAACCAAAAATATCTCTAAGTTCGGGACTTGGGTGCAAACCGAAAGTTAAAATGATGTCCCTGAACATGCATATAAGTTCGAGTATTGATATTATAAACCTAACAAGAGATGAAGGCAAGTCGAATTGGTTGGTTGGAAACCAAAAATATCACTAAGTTCGGGACTTGTGCGCAAACCAATAGTTAATATGATGTCCCTGAACATGCATATAAGTTCGAGTATTGATATTATAAACCTAACAAGAGATGAAGGCAAGTCGAATTGGTTGGTCCAAAACCAAAAATATCTCTAAGTTCGGGACTTGGGTGCAAACCGAAAGTTAAAATGATGTCCCTGAACATGCATATAAGTTCGAGTATTGATATTATAAACCTAACAAGAGATGAAGGCAAGTCGAATTGGTTGGTCGGAAACCAAAAATATCACTAAGTTCGGGACTTGGGTACAAACCGAATGTTAAAATGATGTCCCTGAACATGCATATAAGTTCGAGTATTGATATTATAAACCTAACAAGAGATGAAGGCAAGTCGAATTGGTTGGTCCAAAACCAAAAATATCTCTAAGTTCGGGACTTGGGTGCAAACCGAAAGTTAAAATGATGTCCCTGAACATGCATATAAGTTCGAGTATTGATATTATAAACCTAACAAGAGATGAAGGCAAGTCGAATTGGTTGATAAGAAACCAAAAATATCACTAAGTTCGGGACTTGGGTGCAAACCGAAAGTGAATATGATGTCCCTGAACATGCATATAAGTTCGAGTATTGATATTATAAACCTAACAAGAGATGAATGCAAGTCGAATTGGTTGGTAAGAAACCAAAAATATCTCTAAGTTCGGGACTTGGGTACAAACCGAAAGTTAATATGATGTCCCTGAACATGCATATAAGTTCGAGTATTGATATTATAAACCTAACAAGAGATGAAGACAAGTCGAATTGGTTGGTCCAAAACCAAAAATATCTCTAAGTTCGGGACTTGGGTACAAACCGAAAGTTAAAATGATGTCCCTGAACATGCATATCAGTTCGAGTATTGATATTATAAACCTAACAAGAGATGAAGGCAAGTCGAATTGGTTGGTCCAAAACCAAAAATATCACTAAGTTCGGGACTTGGGTGCAAACCGAAAGTTAAAATGATGTCCCTGAACATGCATATAAGTTCGAGTATTGATATTATAAACCTAACAAGAGATGAAGGCAAGTCGAATTGGTTGGTCCGAAACCAAAAATATCTCTAAGTTCGGGACTTGGGTGCAAACCGAAAGTTAAAATGATGTCCCTGAACATGCATATAAGTTCGAGTATTGATATTATAAACCTAACAAGAGATGAAGGCAGTCGAATTGGTTGATAAGAAACCAAAAATATCACTAAGTTCGGGACTTGGGTACAAACCGAAAGTTAATATGATGTCCCTGAACATGCATATAAGTTCGAGTATTGATATTATAAACCTAACAAGAGATGAAGGCAAGTCGAATTGGTTGATAAGAAACCAAAAATATCTCTAAGTTCGGGACTTGGGTGCAAACCGAAAGTTAAAATGATGTCCCTGAACATGCATATAAGTTCGAGTATTGATATTATAAACCTAACAAGAGATGAAGGCAAGTCGAATTGGTTGGTCCGAAACCAAAAATATCTCTAAGTTCGGGACTTGGGTGCAAACCGAAAGTTAAAATGATGTCCCTGAACATGCATATAAGTTCGAGTATTGATATTATAAACCTAACAAGAGATGAAGGCAGTCGAATTGGTTGATAAGAAACCAAAAATATCTCTAAGTTCGGGACTTGGGTGCAAACCGAAAGTTAAAATGATGTCCCTGAACATGCATATAAGTTCGAGTATTGATATTATAAACCTAACAAGAGATGAAGGCAGTCGAATTGGTTGATAAGAAACCAAAAATATCACTAAGTTCGGGACTTGGGTGCAAACCGAAAGTTAAAATGATGTCCCTGAACATGCATATAAGTTCGAGTATTGATATTATAAACCTAACAAGAGATGAAGGCAAGTCGAATTGGTTGGTAAGAAACCAAAAATATCACTGAGTTCGGGACTTGTGCGCAAACCAAAAGTTAATATGATGTCCCTGAACATGCATATAAGTTCGAGCATTGATATTATAAACCTAACAAGAGATGAAGGCAAGTCGAATTGGTTGGTCCGAAACCAAAAATGTCTCTAAGTTCGGGACTTGGGTACAAACCGAAAGTTAAAATGATGTCCCTGAACATGCATATAAGTTCGAGTATTGATATTATAAACCTAACAAGAGATGAAGGCAAGTCGATTTGGTTGGTGAGAAACCAAAAATATCACTAAGTTCGGGACTTGGGTGCAAACCGAAAGTTAAAATGATGTCCCTGAACATGCATATAAGTTCGAGTATTGATATTATAAACCTAACAAGAGATGAAGGCAAGTCGAATTGGTTGGTAAGAAACCAAAAATATCACTGAGTTCGGGACTTGTGCGCAAACCAAAAGTTAATATGATGTCCCTGAACATGCATATAAGTTCGAGTATTGATATTATAAACCTAACAAGAGATGAAGGCAAGTCGAATTGGTTGGTCCAAAACCAAAAATATCTCTAAGTTCGGGACTTGGGTGCAAACCGAAAGTTAAAATGATGTCCCTGAACATGCATATAAGTTCGAGTATTGATATTATAAACCTAACAAGAGATGAAGGCAAGTCGAATTGGTTGATAAGAAACCAAAAATATCTCTAAGTTCGGGACTTGGGTGCAAACCGAAAGTTAAAATGATGTCCCTGAACATGCATATAAGTTCGAGCATTGATATTATAAACCTAACAAGAGATGAAGGCAAGTCGATTTGGTTGGTGAGAAACCAAAAATATCACTAAGTTCGGGACTTGGGTACAAACCGAAAGTTAAAATGATGTCCCTGAACATGCACATAAGTTCGAGTATTGATATTATAAACCTAACAAGAGATGAAGGCAAGTCGAATTGGTAAGTAAGAAACCAAAAATATCTCTAAGTTCGGGACTTGTGCGCAAACCAAAAGTTAATATGATGTCCCTGAACATGCATATAAGTTCGAGTATTGATATTATAAACCTAACAAGAGATGAAGGCAAGTCGAATTGGTTGGTCCAAAACCAAAAATATCTCTAAGTTCGGGACTTGGGTACAAACCGAAAGTTAAAATGATGTCCCTGAACATGCATATAAGTTCGAGTATTGATATTATAAACCTAACAAGAGATGAAGGCAAGTCGAATTGGTTGGTCCGAAACCAAAAATATCTCTAAGTTCGGGACTTGGGTGCAAACCGAAAGTTAAAATGATGTCCCTGAACATGCATATAAGTTCGAGTATTGATATTATAAACCTAACAAGAGATGAAGGCAAGTCGAATTGGTTGGTCCGAAACCAAAAATATCTCTAAGTTCGGGACTTGGGTGCAAACCGAAAGTTAAAATGATGTCCCTGAACATGCATATAAGTTCGAGTATTGATATTATAAACCTAACAAGAGATGAAGGCAAGTCGAATTGGTTGGTCCGAAACCAAAAATATCTCTAAGTTCGGGACTTGGGTGCAAACCGAAAGTTAAAATGATGTCCCTGAACATGCATATAAGTTCGAGTATTGATATTATAAACCTAACAAGAGATGAAAGCAAGTCGAATTGGTTGGTCGGAAACCAAAAATATCACTAAGTTCGGGACTTGGGTGCAAACCGAAAGTTAATATGATGTCCCTGAACATGCATATAAGTTCGAGTATTGATATTATAAACCTAACAAGAGATGAAGGCAAGTCGAATTGGTTGGTCCGAAACCAAAAATATCTCTAAGTTCGGGACTTGGGTGCAAACCGAAAGTTAAAATGATGTCCCTGAACATGCATATAAGTTCGAGTATTGATATTATAAACCTAACAAGAGATGAAGGCAAGTCGAATTGGTTGGTCCGAAACCAAAAATATCTCTAAGTTCGGGACTTGGGTGCAAACCGAAAGTTAAAATGATGTCCCTGAACATGCATATAAGTTCGAGTATTGATATTATAAACCTAACAAGAGATGAAGGCAAGTCGAATTGGTTGGTCCGAAACCAAAAATATCTCTAAGTTCGGGACTTGGGTGCAAACCGAAAGTTAAAATGATGTCCCTGAACATGCATATAAGTTCGAGTATTGATATTATAAACCTAACAAGAGATGAAGGCAAGTCGAATTGGTTGGTCCGAAACCAAAAATATCTCTAAGTTCGGGACTTGGGTGCAAACCGAAAGTTAAAATGATGTCCCTGAACATGCATATAAGTTCGAGTATTGATATTATAAACCTAACAAGAGATGAAAGCAAGTCGAATTGGTTGGTCGGAAACCAAAAATATCACTAAGTTCGGGACTTGGGTGCAAACCGAAAGTTAATATGATGTCCCTGAACATGCATATAAGTTCGAGTATTGATATTATAAACCTAACAAGAGATGAAGGCAAGTCGAATTGGTTGGTCCGAAACCAAAAATATCTCTAAGTTCGGGACTTGGGTGCAAACCGAAAGTTAAAATGATGTCCCTGAACATGCATATAAGTTCGAGTATTGATATTATAAACCTAACAAGAGATGAAGGCAAGTCGAATTGGTTGGTCCGAAACCAAAAATATCTCTAAGTTCGGGACTTGGGTGCAAACCGAAAGTTAAAATGATGTCCCTGAACATGCATATAAGTTCGAGTATTGATATTATAAACCTAACAAGAGATGAAGGCAAGTCGAATTGGTTGGTCCAAAACCAAAAATATCTCTAAGTTCGGGACTTGGGTACAAACCGAAAGTTAAAATGATGTCCCTGAACATGCATATAAGTTCGAGTATTGATATTATAAACCTAACAAGAGATGAAGGCAAGTCGAATTGGTTGGTCCAAAACCAAAAATATCACTAAGTTCGGGACTTGTGCGCAAACCAAAAGTTAATATGATGTCCCTGAACATGCATATAAGTTCGAGTATTGATATTATAAACCTAACAAGAGATGAAGGCAAGTCGAATTGGTTGGTCCGAAACCAAAAATATCTCTAAGTTCGGGACTTGGGTGCAAACCGAAAGTTAAAATGATGTCCCTGAACATGCATATAAGTTCGAGTATTGATATTATAAACCTAACAAGAGATGAAGGCAAGTCGAATTGGTTGGTCCGAAACCAAAAATATCTCTAAGTTCGGGACTTGGGTGCAAACCGAAAGTTAAAATGATGTCCCTGAACATGCATATAAGTTTGAGTATTGATATTATAAACCTAACAAGAGATGAAGGCAAGTCGAATTGGTTGGTCCAAAACCAAAAATATCACTAAGTTCGGGACTTGGGTACAAACCGAAAGTTAATATGATGTCCCTGAACATGCATATAAGTTCGAGTATTGATATTATAAACCTAACAAGAGATGAAGGCAAGTCGAATTGGTTGGTAAGAAACCAAAAATATCTCTAAGTTCGGGACTTGGGTGCAAACCGAAAGTTAAAATGATGTCCCTGAACATGCATATAAGTTCGAGTATTGATATTATAAACCTAACAAGAGATGAAGGCAAGTCGAATTGGTTGTTGAGAAACCAAAAATATCTCTAAGTTCGGGACTTGGGTACAAACCGAAAGTTAAAATGATGTCCCTGAACATGCATATAAGTTCGAGTATTGATATTATAAACCTAACAAGAGATGAAGGCAAGTCGAATTGGTTGGTAAGAAACCAAAAATATATACCAAGTGCCTGAAATGTCTATAAACTACACGAAGAACTCTTCACACACAGGTGCGCCTCATAACCTGGTTCAATGTATAAGACATTGGTTTCGGGGGATTTATTGAGAAGAAATTTTTTTTCTCTAACTTTGAGTAAAACTGTCTCAGAATACATAGCTAACCACGAAAAGTGATCTCCGACAGTAAATAGCGAAAGTTACCCGACCATCAAAGTTGCATGGCGGTGCAGGAGACGAAAATCCAAGGTCGTCTAATGTAGGGACGTAAGACACGAAATCAAAATTTTGGCATAAAAGCTAAAATAATCATCAGACAGTGGTCATCCAAGGCATATAAGAGTCGTCTAACGATGCTGAATGCAATAAGCAATAGCGACTTTTTAAAGATTTTTTTGGATTTTTGTCAAAATGTACCCTTCACAACTTGGTACAAGTCATAGGACATGGGTACCGGTATGACCGACGGAAGATTTTTGGACAAAAAATTTTTTTGCTCTAACTTTGAGTAAAACGGTCTCAGGATGCATTATTAATCATGAAAAGTGATCTCCGACAGTAAATAGCGAAAGTTACCCGACCATCAAAGTTGCATGGCGGTGCAGGAGACGAAAATCCAAGGTCGTCTAATGTAGGGACGTAAGACACGAAATCAAAATTTTGGCATAAAAGCTAAAATAATCATCAGACAGTGGTCATCCAAGGCATATAAGAGTCGTCTAACGATGCTGAATGCAATAAGCAATAGCGACTTTTTAAAGATTTTTTTGGATTTTTGTCAAAATGTACCCTTCACAACTTGGTACAAGTCATAGGACATGGGTACCGGTATGACCGACGGAAGATTTTTGGACAAAAAATTTTTTTGCTCTAACTTTGAGTAAAACGGTCTCAGGATGCATTATTAATCATGAAAAGTGATCTCCGACAGTAAATAGCGAAAGTTACCCGACCATCAAAGTTGCATGGCGGTGCAGGAGACGAAAATCCAAGGTCGTCTAATGTAGGGACGTAAGACACGAAATCAAAATTTTGGCATAAAAGCTAAAATAATCATCAGACAGTGGTCATCCAAGGCATATTAGAGTCGTCTAACGATGCGAAATGCAATAAGCAATAGCGACTTTTTAATGATTTTTTTGGATTTTTGTCAAAATTTACCCTTCACAACTTGGTACAAGTCATAGGACATGGGTACCGGTATGACCGACGGAAGATTTTTGGACAAAAAATTTTTTTGCTCTAACTTTGAGTAAAACGGTCTCAGGATGCATTATTAATCATGAAAAGTGATCTCCGACAGTAAATAGCGAAAGTTACCCGACCATCAAAGTTGCATGGCGGTGCAGGAGACGAAAATCCAAGGTCGTCTAATGTAGGGACGTAAGACACGAAATCAAAATTTTGGCATAAAAGCTAAAATAATCGTCAGACAGTGGTCATCCAAGGCATATTAGAGTCGTCTAACGATGCGAAATGCAATAAGCAATAGCGACTTTTTAATGATTTTTTTGGATTTTTGTCAAAATGTACCCTTCACAACTTGGTACAAGTCATAGGACATGGGTACCGGTATGACCGACGGAAGATTTTTGGACAAAAAATTTTTTTGCTCTAACTTTGAGTAAAACGGTCTCAGGATGCATTATTAATCATGAAAAGTGATCTCCGACAGTAAATAGTGAAAGTTACCCGACCATCAAAGTTGCATGGCGGTGCAGGAGACGAAAATCCAAGGTCGTCTAATGTAGGGACGTAAGACACGAAATCAAAATTTTGGCATAAAATCTAAAATAATCATCAGACAGTGGTCATCCAAGGCATATAAGAGTCGTCTAACGATGCTGAATGCAATAAGCAATAGCGACTTTTTAAAGATTTTTTTGGATTTTTGTCAAAATGTACCCTTCACAACTTGGTACAAGTCATAGGACAAGGGTACCGGTATGACCGACGGAAGATTTTTGGACAAAAAATTTTTTTGCTCTAACTTTGAGTAAAACGGTCTCAGGATGCATTATTAATCATGAAAAGTGATCTCCGACAGTAAATAGCGAAAGTTACCCGACCATCAAAGTTGCATGGCGGTGCAGGAGACGAAAATCCAAGGTCGTCTAATGTAGGGACGTAAGACACGAAATCAAAATTTTGGCATAAAAGCTAAAATAATCATCAGACAGTGGTCATCCAAGGCATATAAGAGTCGTCTAACGATGCTGAATGCAATAAGCAATAGCGACTTTTTAATGATTTTTTTGGATTTTTGTCAAAATGTACCCTTCACAACTTGGTACAAGTCATAGGACATGGGTACCGGTATGACCGACGGAAGATTTTTGGACAAAAAATTTTTTTGCTCTAACTTTGAGTAAAACGGTCTCAGGATGCATTCTTAATCATGAAAAGTGATCTCCGACAGTAAATAGCGAAAGTTACCCGACCATCAAAGTTGCATGGCGGTGCAGGAGACGAAAATCCAAGGTCGTCTAATGTAGGGACGTAAGACACGAAATCAAAATTTTGGCATAAAAGCTAAAATAATCATCAGACAGTGGTCATCCAAGGCATATAAGAGTCGTCTAACGATGCTGAATGCAATAAGCAATAGCGACTTTTTAAAGATTTTTTTGCATTTTTGTCAAAATGTACCCTTCACAACTTGGTACAAGTCATAGGACATGGGTACCGGTATGACCGACGGAAGATTTTTGGACAAAAAATTTTTTTGCTCTAACTTTGAGTAAAACGGTCTCAGGATGCATTATTAATCATGAAAAGTGATCTCCGACAGTAAATAGCGAAAGTTACCCGACCATCAAAGTTGCATGGCGGTGCAGGAGACGAAAATCCAAGGTCGTCTAATGTAGGGACGTAAGACACGAAATCAAAATTTTGGCATAAAAGCTAAAATAATCATCAGACAGTGGTCATCCAAGGCATATAAGAGTCGTCTAACGATGCTGAATGCAATAAGCAATAGCGACTTTTTAAAGATTTTTTTGGATTTTTGTCAAAATGTACCCTTCACAACTTGGTACAAGTCATAGGACATGGGTACCGGTATGACCGACGGAAGATTTTTGGACAAAAAATTTTTTTGCTCTAACTTTGAGTAAAACGGTCTCAGGATGCATTATTAATCATGAAAAGTGATCTCCGACAGTAAATAGCGAAAGTTACCCGACCATCAAAGTTGCATGGCGGTGCAGGAGACGAAAATCCAAGGTCGTCTAATGTAGGGACGTAAGACACGAAATCAAAATTTTGGCATAAAATCTAAAATAATCATCAGACAGTGGTCATC
This sequence comes from Anopheles maculipalpis, assembly GCF_943734695.1. Classification (NCBI taxonomy): domain Eukaryota; kingdom Metazoa; phylum Arthropoda; class Insecta; order Diptera; family Culicidae; genus Anopheles; species Anopheles maculipalpis. The sequence continues at coordinate 45,088 of NW_026060469.1, read as the reverse complement.
CAAGGCATATAAGAGTCGTCTAACGATGCTGAATGCAATAAGCAATAGCGACTTTTTAAAGATTTTTTTGGATTTTTGTCAAAATGTA
>NW_026060469.1:15000-30000 GCF_943734695.1 Anopheles maculipalpis | reverse complement strand
TCCGTGCCCCATATAAACCCCTATCGGGAAAAGCCCGGTTTTCCCGTGAGGGTCGGAAAACTCTTCAACAGGTGGCTTTTCCTGGCTGTAGCGCCCCCTGGTGGTGGAAAATCGGTCGGTTTTCCAGGGGGGTGGGTGGGGGGAGTCCACCCGAACAACTCCACCGAAGACCCCAAGACGCTATCTCCCTTCCTTCCCCGGGAAAATTGCGGAAAACCGCTAAGATAACCGGTTTTACGGCTCCGGGGGGTTGGTGGGTGGTTGGGGTAGGTGGGGGCGTGGCGGGGGGGTGTGCGTTCACTTCGTACCGTTGAGCTGCGTCGTTGGACACCCCACTTGCCCGGGTCCAGTTGATAGTTTGGAAAGGGGGGCTGCCCGGAAAAACCCTATTTTCCAGGGGGGGTGGGGGGAAATCCTTGCGGGGGGGTATTCTCCTTTAAAATCGGGCTCCGTGCCCCATATAAACCCCTATCGGGAAAAGCCCGGTTTTCCCGTGAGTGTCGGAAAACTCTTCAACCGGTGGCTTTTCCTGGCTGTAGCGCCCCCTGGTGGTGGAAAATCGGTCGGTTTTCCAGGGGGGTGGGTGGGGGGGGTCCACCCGAACAACTCTCCCGAAGACCCCAAGACGCTATCTCCCTTCCTTCCCCGGGAAAACGCGGAAAAACCGTTTGTGAGGATGTTTTTTCCGCTCCAGGGGGTGGTGGGTGGGTGGGAGGGGGGCGGGATGGTCACTCCCAGTTTCCACTTACCGAGACGCGTCGATGGAGGGGTCGCACGTCCGGATCGGTTGACTGGCCGGCCGAACCTCCAAAAAGCGGCCAGTGGGCCCGCCGGGAACTCTCGAGAAACCAGGGCGGACACTCCGAACAACCCGTCCGAACACCGGGTGCTCCGCACAAAATGTTCCGTCCGGGTGTTGGTGGTACAGGGACCAGTTTTTAACGGTTTTTAACGGTTTTAACGGCTTTTAACGGCTTTTTTCACACACACGCCGCCATTTTCGGAAGGCGAAAAACGGCGTCCTTTTTTGGTGCGAAACTTTGCCGCCCTGTAACTCCGTCAGTTTTCACTCGATTGTCTTGAAACTTTCTGGAATTGTTCTCCTCCAAGAAACGCACAAATCTTTATATGGCAGCTCTCTTCTAACTCTTAAGCTACACTGGGGAGCACAGCACAGGCACGTCTGCTCACTTCGGCTGACCGATCGCAACTACAGGGATAACTGGCTTGTGGTCGCCAAGCGTTCATAGCGACGTGACTTTTTGATCCTTCGATGTCGGCTCTTCCTATCATTGTGAAGCAAAATTCCCAAAGCGTAGGATTGTTCACCCTTTCAAGGGAACGTGAGCTGGGTTTAGACCGTCGTGAGACAGGTTAGTTTTACCCTACTGGTGTGTGCATTTGTGCTATCTTAACGGAATTCCTGTGCAGTACGAGAGGAACCACAGGTACGGACCACTGGCTCAATACTAGTTCGACCGGACTTTGGTATGACGCTACGTCCGCTGGATTATGCCTGAACGCCTCTAAGGTCGTAACCAATCCGAGCTGATAGCGCTTCAAACCCCCATAGGCAATCGTAAGCTAGCGGGCCTAACAACCCTCCGAGATACGCTGGCGCTGCCTCGCAGCCTGGCGCCTCATCCCCGCTTCTAGACTTGGCCGCATCGCGCAGGGTCGCACCGCACGTGTTAGTACCTGACCATAGGGAACACTGGTGGCAGCTGACCTCGCCGACCGTGGACTTGACTAGTTTCGATGCCTACCGACCGCCCGCAAACGACGGGACTTCAGGCTGGGAGCTGCGAGTTGTAGAGATGCGTTCGCATCGATCCTCTCAGGCGACCCATGCTTGGTGGTGTATTCGTGTGTACTGTCGCACCTTTCCGGGTGTGTTCAGTATGCACGATGAATGAGTTGGAAAACGAAAGACAGAGAGAGAATTGAAATGTTACTGAGCATATAAGCGAAGAGTGTGTGGGTTCATAAGAATGTTGATCATATGCAGTTGATACCGGTACGGGTCCGTCATTACTCCTCCACGGAGTGATGATCGGTTTGCTTGAAGGGGGCAATACGCATCGTTGACTTACCTACGGGTAACCCGCTTACGAGTGGGTCGATTGCTGTCGGGGCAAGCAATCGGGTTAGCGCCGTATCCGGATATAGAGAGTAGTATGGGGTGATAATGATTAACATGTCGAGTGATGGCTGCACCTCCTAGTGGAAAGTTCAAACGTGACGGTTGCTTCGCTACGGGGTACTAGGTACCTCTTAGAGGAGCAATGGAGTATGGAGTCCAAATTGAATGTTTGGACTTCAAAAATTTCTCTAAGTCCGGTACATAAATCCCTCACCCATAAGCTCACAAAATACATGCAATTGCATTAAAAATTTTGATAACCTAACAAGAGATGAAGGCAAGTCGAATTGGTTGGTGAGAAACCAAAAATATCACTAAGTTCGGGACTTGGGTACAAACCGAAAGTTAAAATGATGTCCCTGAACATGCATATAAGTTCGAGTATTGATATTATAAACCTAACAAGAGATGAAGGCAAGTCGAATTGGTAGGTCCAAAACCAAAAATATCTCTAAAATCGGGACTTGGGTACAAACCGAAAGTTAATATGATGTCCCTGAACATGCATATAAGTTCGAGTATTGATATTATAAACCTAACAAGAGATGAAGGCAAGTCGAATTGGTTGGTCCAAAACCAAAAATATCTCTAAAATCGGGACTTGGGTACAAACCGAAAGTTAATATGATGTCCCTGAACATGCATATAAGTTCGAGTATTGATATTATAAACCTAACAAGAGATGAAGGCAAGTCGAATTGGTTGGTCCAAAACCAAAAATATCTCTAAGTTCGGGACTTGGGTGCAAACCGAAAGTTAAAATGATGTCCCTGAACATGCATATAAGTTCGAGTATTGATATTATAAACCTAACAAGAGATGAAGGCAAGTCGAATTGGTTGGTCCAAAACCAAAAATATCTCTAAGTTCGGGACTTGGGTGCAAACCGAAAGTTAAAATGATGTCCCTGAACATGCATATAAGTTCGAGTATTGATATTATAAACCTAACAAGAGATGAAGGCAAGTCGAATTGGTTGGTCCAAAACCAAAAATATCTCTAAGTTCGGGACTTGGGTGCAAACCGAAAGTTAAAATGATGTCCCTGAACATGCATATAAGTTCGAGTATTGATATTATAAACCTAACAAGAGATGAAGGCAAGTCGAATTGGTTGATAAGAAACCAAAAATATCACTAAGTTCGGGACTTGGGTACAAACCGAAAGTGAATATGATGTCCCTGAACATGCATATAAGTTCGAGTATTGATATTATAAACCTAACAAGAGATGAAGGCAAGTCGAATTGGTTGGTCCAAAACCAAAAATATCACTAAGTTCGGGACTTGTGCGCAAACCGAAAGTTAAAATGATGTCCCTGAACATGCATATAAGTTCGAGTATTGATATTATAAACCTAACAAGAGATGAAGGCAAGTCGAATTGGTAAGTAAGAAACCAAAAATATCACTAAGTTCGGGACTTGGGTACAAACCGAAAGTTAAAATGATGTCCCTGAACATGCATATAAGTTCGAGTATTGATATAATAAACCTAACAAGAGATGAAGGCAAGTCGAATTGGTTGGTAAGAAACCAAAAATATCACTAAGTTCGGGACTTGTGCGCAAACCGAAAGTTAAAATGATGTCCCTGAACATGCATATAAGTTCGAGTATTGATATTATAAACCTAACAAGAGATGAAGGCAGTCGAATTGGTTGATAAGAAACCAAAAATATCTCTAAGTTCGGGACTTGGGTGCAAACCGAAAGTTAAAATGATGTCCCTGAACATGCATATAAGTTCGAGTATTGATATTATAAACCTAACAAGAGATGAAGGCAAGTCGAATTGGTTGGTGAGAAACCAAAAATATCACTAAGTTTGGGACTTGGGTACAAACCGAAAGTTAAAATGATGTCCCTGAACATGCATATAAGTTCGAGTATTGATATAATAAACCTAACAAGAGATGAAGGCAAGTCGAATTGGTTGGTGAGAAACCAAAAATATCACTAAGTTTGGGACTTGGGTACAAACCGAAAGTTAAAATGATGTCCCTGAACATGCATATAAGTTCGAGTATTGATATTATAAACCTAACAAGAGATGAAGGCAAGTCGATTTGGTTGGTGAGAAACCAAAAATATCACTAAGTTCGGGACTTGGGTACAAACCGAAAGTTAAAATGATGTCCCTGAACATGCATATAAGTTCGAGTATTGATATTATAAACCTAACAAGAGATGAAGGCAAGTCGAATTGGTTGGTCCGAAACCAAAAATATCTCTAAGTTCGGGACTTGGGTACAAACCGAAAGTTAATATGATGTCCCTGAACATGCATATAAGTTCGAGTATTGATATTATAAACCTAACAAGAGATGAAGGCAAGTCGAATTGGTTGGTCCAAAACCAAAAATATCTCTAAGTTCGGGACTTGGGTGCAAACCGAAAGTTAAAATGATGTCCCTGAACATGCATATAAGTTCGAGTATTGATATTATAAACCTAACAAGAGATGAAGGCAAGTCGAATTGGTTGGTCCAAAACCAAAAATATCTCTAAGTTCGGGACTTGGGTGCAAACCGAAAGTTAAAATGATGTCCCTGAACATGCATATAAGTTCGAGTATTGATATTATAAACCTAACAAGAGATGAAGGCAAGTCGAATTGGTTGGTCCAAAACCAAAAATATCTCTAAGTTCGGGACTTGGGTGCAAACCGAAAGTTAAAATGATGTCCCTGAACATGCATATAAGTTCGAGTATTGATATTATAAACCTAACAAGAGATGAAGGCAAGTCGAATTGGTTGATAAGAAACCAAAAATATCACTAAGTTCGGGACTTGGGTACAAACCGAAAGTGAATATGATGTCCCTGAACATGCATATAAGTTCGAGTATTGATATTATAAACCTAACAAGAGATGAAGGCAAGTCGAATTGGTTGGTCCAAAACCAAAAATATCACTAAGTTCGGGACTTGTGCGCAAACCGAAAGTTAATATGATGTCCCTGAACATGCATATAAGTTCGAGTATTGATATTATAAACCTAACAAGAGATGAAGGCAAGTCGAATTGGTAAGTAAGAAACCAAAAATATCACTAAGTTCGGGACTTGGGTACAAACCGAAAGTTAAAATGATGTCCCTGAACATGCATATAAGTTCGAGTATTGATATAATAAACCTAACAAGAGATGAAGGCAAGTCGAATTGGTTGGTAAGAAACCAAAAATATCACTAAGTTCGGGACTTGTGCGCAAACCGAAAGTTAAAATGATGTCCCTGAACATGCATATAAGTTCGAGTATTGATATTATAAACCTAACAAGAGATGAAGGCAAGTCGAATTGGTTGATAAGAAACCAAAAATATCACTAAGTTCGGGACTTGGGTGCAAACCGAAAGTTAAAATGATGTCCCTGAACATGCATATAAGTTCGAGTATTGATATTATAAACCTAACAAGAGATGAAGGCAAGTCGAATTGGTTGGTCCAAAACCAAAAATATCTCTAAGTTCGGGACTTGGGTACAAACCGAAAGTTAATATGATGTCCCTGAACATGCATATAAGTTCGAGTATTGATATTATAAACCTAACAAGAGATGAAGGCAAGTCGAATTGGTTGGTGAGAAACCAAAAATATCACTAAGTTTGGGACTTGGGTACAAACCGAAAGTTAAAATGATGTCCCTGAACATGCATATAAGTTCGAGTATTGATATTATAAACCTAACAAGAGATGAAGGCAAGTCGAATTGGTTGGTGAGAAACCAAAAATATCACTAAGTTTGGGACTTGGGTACAAACCGAAAGTTAAAATGATGTCCCTGAACATGCATATAAGTTCGAGTATTGATATTATAAACCTAACAAGAGATGAAGGCAAGTCGAATTGGTTGATAAGAAACCAAAAATATCTCTAAGTTCGGGACTTGGGTACAAACCGAAAGTTAATATGATGTCCCTGAACATGCATATAAGTTCGAGTATTGATATTATAAACCTAACAAGAGATGAAGGCAAGTCGAATTGGTTGATAAGAAACCAAAAATATCACTAAGTTCGGGACTTGGGTACAAACCGAAAGTGAATATGATGTCCCTGAACATGCATATAAGTTCGAGTATTGATATTATAAACCTAACAAGAGATGAAGGCAAGTCGAATTGGTTGGTCCAAAACCAAAAATATCACTAAGTTCGGGACTTGTGCGCAAACCGAAAGTTAATATGATGTCCCTGAACATGCATATAAGTTCGAGTATTGATATTATAAACCTAACAAGAGATGAAGGCAAGTCGAATTGGTAAGTAAGAAACCAAAAATATCACTAAGTTCGGGACTTGGGTACAAACCGAAAGTTAAAATGATGTCCCTGAACATGCATATAAGTTCGAGTATTGATATAATAAACCTAACAAGAGATGAAGGCAAGTCGAATTGGTTGGTTGGAAACCAAAAATATCACTAAGTTCGGGACTTGGGTACAAACCGAAAGTTAATATGATGTCCCTGAACATGCATATAAGTTCGAGTATTGATATTATAAACCTAACAAGAGATGAAGGCAGTCGAATTGGTTGATAAGAAACCAAAAATATCACTAAGTTCGGGACTTGGGTGCAAACCGAAAGTTAAAATGATGTCCCTGAACATGCATATAAGTTCGAGTATTGATATTATAAACCTAACAAGAGATGAAGGCAAGTCGAATTGGTTGGTCCAAAACCAAAAATATCTCTAAGTTCGGGACTTGGGTACAAACCGAAAGTTAATATGATGTCCCTGAACATGCATATAAGTTCGAGTATTGATATTATAAACCTAACAAGAGATGAAGGCAAGTCGAATTGGTTGGTGAGAAACCAAAAATATCACTAAGTTTGGGACTTGGGTACAAACCGAAAGTTAAAATGATGTCCCTGAACATGCATATAAGTTCGAGTATTGATATTATAAACCTAACAAGAGATGAAGGCAAGTCGAATTGGTTGGTGAGAAACCAAAAATATCACTAAGTTTGGGACTTGGGTACAAACCGAAAGTTAAAATGATGTCCCTGAACATGCATATAAGTTCGAGTATTGATATTATAAACCTAACAAGAGATGAAGGCAAGTCGAATTGGTTGATAAGAAACCAAAAATATCTCTAAGTTCGGGACTTGGGTACAAACCGAAAGTTAATATGATGTCCCTGAACATGCATATAAGTTCGAGTATTGATATTATAAACCTAACAAGAGATGAAGGCAAGTCGATTTGGTTGGTGAGAAACCAAAAATATCACTAAGTTCGGGACTTGGGTACAAACCGAAAGTTAAAATGATGTCCCTGAACATGCATATAAGTTCGAGTATTGATATTATAAACCTAACAAGAGATGAAGGCAAGTCGAATTGGTTTGTTGGAAACCAAAAATATCACTAAGTTCGGGACTTGGGTACAAACCGAAAGTTAATATGATGTCCCTGAACATGCATATAAGTTCGAGTATTGATATTATAAACCTAACAAGAGATGAAGGCAAGTCGAATTGGTTGGTCCGAAACCAAAAATATCTCTAAGTTCGGGACTTGGGTGCAAACCGAAAGTTAAAATGATGTCCCTGAACATGCATATAAGTTCGAGTATTGATATTATAAACCTAACAAGAGATGAAGGCAAGTCGAATTGGTTGGTCCAAAACCAAATATATCACTAAGTTCGGGACTTGGGTGCAAACCAAAAGTTAATATGACGTCCCTGAACATGCATATAAGTTCGAGTATTGATATTATAAACCTAACAAGAGATGAAGGCAAGTCGAATTGGTTGGTCCAAAACCAAAAATATCACTAAGTTCGGGACTTGGGTGCAAACCGAAAGTTAAAATGATGTCCCTGAACATGCATATAAGTTCGAGTATTGATATTATAAACCTAACAAGAGATGAAGGCAAGTCGAATTGGTTGGTGAGAAACCAAAAATATCTCTAAGTTCGGGACTTGGGTGCAAACCGAAAGTTAAAATGATGTCCCTGAACATGCATATAAGTTCGAGTATTGATATTATAAACCTAACAAGAGATGAAGGCAGTCGAATTGGTTGATAAGAAACCAAAAATATCACTAAGTTCGGGACTTGGGTGCAAACCGAAAGTTAAAATGATGTCCCTGAACATGCATATAAGTTCGAGTATTGATATTATAAACCTAACAAGAGATGAAGGCAAGTCGATTTGGTTGGTGAGAAACCAAAAATATCTCTAAGTTCGTGACTTGGGTACAAACCGAAAGTTAAAATGATGTCCTTGAACATGCATATAAGTTCGAGTATTGATATTATAAACCTAACAAGAGATGAAGGCAAGTCGAATTGGTTGGTCCGAAACCAAAAATATCACTAAGTTCGTGACTTGGGTACAAACCGAAAGTTAAAATGATGTCCTTGAACATGCATATAAGTTCGAGTATTGATATTATAAACCTAACAAGAGATGAAGGCAAGTCGAATTGGTTGGTGAGAAACCAAAAATATCACTAAGTTCGGGACTTGGGTACAAACCGAAAGTTAAAATGATGTCCCTGAACATGCATATAAGTTCGAGTATTGATATTATAAACCTAACAAGAGATGAAAGCAAGTCGAATTGGTTGGTCGGAAACCAAAAATATCACTAAGTTCGGGACTTGTGCGCAAACCGAAAGTTAAAATGATGTCCCTGAACATGCATATAAGTTCGAGTATTGATATTATAAACCTAACAAGAGATGAAGGCAAGTCGAATTGGTTGGTCCAAAACCAAAAATATCTCTAAGTTCGGGACTTGGGTGCAAACCGAAAGTTAAAATGATGTCCCTGAACATGCATATAAGTTCGAGTATTGATATTATAAACCTAACAAGAGATGAAGGCAAGTCGAATTGGTTGGTCCGAAACCAAAAATATCACTAAGTTCCGGACTTGGGTACAAACCGAAAGTTAATATGATGTCCCTGAACATGCATATAAGTTCGAGTATTGATATTATAAACCTAACAAGAGATGAAGGCAAGTCGAATTGGTTGGTCCGAAACCAAAAATATCTCTAAGTTCGGGACTTGTGCGCAAACCGAAAGTTAAAATGATGTCCCTGAACATGCATATAAGTTCGAGTATTGATATTATAAACCTAACAAGAGATGAAGGCAAGTCGAATTGGTTGGTCCAAAACCAAAAATATCTCTAAGTTCGGGACTTGGGTACAAACCGAAAGTTAAAATGATGTCCCTGAACATGCATATAAGTTCGAGTATTGATATTATAAACCTAACAAGAGATGAAGGCAAGTCGAATTGGTAAGTAAGAAACCAAAAATATCTCTAAGTTCGGGACTTGTGCGCAAAACAAAAGTTAAAATGATGTCCCTGAACATGCATATAAGTTCGAGTATTGATATTATAAACCTAACAAGAGATGAAGGCAAGTCGAATTGGTTGGTAAGAAACCAAAAATATCACTAAGTTCGGGACTTGGGTACAAACCGAAAGTTAAAATGATGTCCCTGAACATGCATATAAGTTCGAGTATTGATATTTTAAACCTAACAAGAGATGAAGGCAAGTCGAATTGGTTGGTCCGAAACCAAAAATTTCACTAAGTTCGGGACTTGGGTGCAAACCGAAAGTTAAAATGATGTCCCTGAACATGCATATAAGTTCGAGTATTGATATTATAAACCTAACAAGAGATGAAGGCAAGTCGAATTGGTTGGTCGGAAACCAAAAATATCACTAAGTTCGGGACTTGGGTGCAAACCGAAAGTTAATATGATGTCCCTGAACATGCATATAAGTTCGAGTATTGATATTATAAACCTAACAAGAGATGAAGGCAAGTCGAATTGGTTGGTCGGAAACCAAAAATTTCACTAAGTTCGGGACTTGTGCGCAAACCGAATGTTAAAATGATGTCCCTGAACATGCATATAAGTTCGAGTATTGATATTATAAACCTAACAAGAGATGAAGGCAAGTCGAATTGGTTGATAAGAAACCAAAAATATCTCTAAGTTCGGGACTTGGGTGCAAACCGAAAGTTAATATGATGTCCCTGAACATGCATATAAGTTCGAGTATTGATATAATAAACCTAACAAGAGATGAAGGCAAGTCGAATTGGTTGATAAGAAACCAAAAATATCTCTAAGTTCGGGACTTGGGTGCAAACCGAAAGTTAAAATGATGTCCCTGAACATGCATATAAGTTCGAGTATTGATATTATAAACCTAACAAGAGATGAAGGCAAGTCGAATTGGTTGGTCCAAAACCACAAATATCTCTAAGTTCGGGACTTGGGTGCAAACCGAAAGTTAAAATGATGTCCCTGAACATGCATATAAGTTCGAGTATTGATATAATAAACCTAACAAGAGATGAAGGCAAGTCGAATTGGTTGGTCCAAAACCAAAAATATCACTAAGTTCCGGACTTGGGTACAAACCGAAAGTTAATATGATGTCCCTGAACATGCATATAAGTTCGAGTATTGATATTATAAACCTAACAAGAGATGAAGGCAAGTCGAATTGGTTGGTCCAAAACCAATAATATCACTAAGTTCGGGACTTGTGCGCAAACCGAAAGTTAATATGATGTCCCTGAACATGCATATAAGTTCGAGTATTGATATTATAAACCTAACAAGAGATGAAGGCAAGTCGAATTGGTTGGTCGGAAACCAAAAATATCTCTAAGTTCGGGACTTGTGCGCAAACCAAAAGTTAAAATGATGTCCCTGAACATGCATATAAGTTCGAGTATTGATATTATAAACCTAACAAGAGATGAAGGCAAGTCGAATTGGTTGGTCCAAAACCAAAAATATCTCTAAGTTCGGGACTTGGGTACAAACCGAAAGTTAAAATGATGTCCCTGAACATGCATATAAGTTCGAGTATTGATATTATAAACCTAACAAGAGTTGAAGGCAAGTCGAATTGGTTGGTAAGAAACCAAAAATATATACCAAGTGCCTGAAATGTCTATAAACTACACGAAGAACTCTTCACACACAGGTGCGCCTCATAACCTGGTTCAATGTATAAGACATTGGTTTCGGGGGATTTATTGAGAAGAAATTTTTTTTCTCTAACTTTGAGTAAAACTGTCTCAGAATACATAGCTAACCACGAAAAGTGATCTCCGACAGTAAATAGCGAAAGTTACCCGACCATCAAAGTTGCATGGCGGTGCAGGAGACGAAAATCCAAGGTCGTCTAATGTAGGGACGTAAGACACGAAATCAAAATTTTGGCATAAAAGCTAAAATAATCGTCAGACAGTGGTCATCCAAGGCATATTAGAGTCGTCTAACGATGCGAAATGCAATAAGCAATAGCGACTTTTTAATGATTTTTTTGGATTTTTGTCAAAATGTACCCTTCACAACTTGGTACAAGTCATAGGACATGGGTACCGGTATGACCGACGGAAGATTTTTGGACAAAAAATTTTTTTGCTCTAACTTTGAGTAAAACGGTCTCAGGATGCATTATTAATCATGAAAAGTGATCTCCGACAGTAAATAGTGAAAGTTACCCGACCATCAAAGTTGCATGGCGGTGCAGGAGACGAAAATCCAAGGTCGTCTAATGTAGGGACGTAAGACACGAAATCAAAATTTTGGCATAAAATCTAAAATAATCATCAGACAGTGGTCATCCAAGGCATATAAGAGTCGTCTAACGATGCTGAATGCAATAAGCAATAGCGACTTTTTAAAGATTTTTTTGGATTTTTGTCAAAATGTACCCTTCACAACTTGGTACAAGTCATAGGACATGGGTACCGGTATGACCGACGGAAGATTTTTGGACAAAAAATTTTTTTGCTCTAACTTTGAGTAAAACGGTCTCAGGATGCATTATTAATCATGAAAAGTGATCTCCGACAGTAAATAGCGAAAGTTACCCGACCATCAAAGTTGCATGGCGGTGCAGGAGACGAAAATCCAAGGTCGTCTAATGTAGGGACGTAAGACACGAAATCAAAATTTTGGCATAAAATCTAAAATAATCATCAGACAGTGGTCATCCAAGGCATATTAGAGTCGTCTAACGATGCTTAATGCAATAAGCAATAGCGACTTTTTAATGATTTTTTTGGATTTTTGTCAAAATGTACCCTTCACAACTTGGTACAAGTCATAGGACATGGGTACCGGTATGACCGACGGAAGATTTTTGGACAAAAAATTTTTTTGCTCTAACTTTGAGTAAAACGGTCTCAGGATGCATTATTAATCATGAAAAGTGATCTCCGACAGTAAATAGTGAAAGTTACCCGACCATCAAAGTTGCATGGCGGTGCAGGAGACGAAAATCCAAGGTCGTCTAATGTAGGGACGTAAGACACGAAATCAAAATTTTGGCATAAAAGCTAAAATAATCATCAGACAGTGGTCATCCAAGGCATATTAGAGTCGTCTAACGATGCGAAATGCAATAAGCAATAGCGACTTTTTAATGATTTTTTTGGATTTTTGTCAAAATGTACCCTTCACAACTTGGTACAAGTCATAGGACATGGGTACCGGTATGACCGACGGAAGATTTTTGGACAAAAAATTTTTTTGCTCTAACTTTGAGTAAAACGGTCTCAGGATGCATTATTAATCATGAAAAGTGATCTCCGACAGTAAATAGCGAAAGTTACCCGACCATCAAAGTTGCATGGCGGTGCAGGAGACGAAAATCCAAGGTCGTCTAATGTAGGGACGTAAGACACGAAATCAAAATTTTGGCATAAAAGCTAAAATAATCATCAGACAGTGGTCATCCAAGGCATATAAGAGTCGTCTAACGATGCTGAATGCAATAAGCAATAGCGACTTTTTAATGATTTTTTTGGATTTTTGTCAAAATTTACCCTTCACAACTTGGTACAAGTTATGAGACATGGGTACCGGTATGACCGACGGAAGATTTTTTGACAAAAATTTTTTTGACTCTAACTTTGAGTAAAACTGTGTCAGGATGCATTTTTAAGCATGAAAAGTGAACTCCGACGGTAAATAGCAAAAGTCACCCGACCCTCAAAGTTGTATGGCGATGTAGGAGAAAAAAATTCCGAGGTCGTTTAATTTTGGGATGGATAAAAATGGTCACTTGTGGTAAAGTGATGTTGTTCATTGGCTATAGTAAGAGGGTATGGTGTCGTGACACAAAAATGAAAAATGTATGGGAACGTGTTCTAAACACTGTCACAAGGTGCAAATCGAGTATCTAGTCGTACCTTAGACACCAGTTCGGGTAAATGAGCCTCTGCTTGGCTCATATGTATGGGGAAAAGTAAGGGTGACCGACATGTCCAAAGGTAAAAAGCGAAAATTCACCCGGCCCTCAGACTTGTATGGAGGTATAGGAGAAAAATGTGTCAAAGTCGTTTAATGTAGGGACGGATAAAAATGGTCACTTGTGGTAAAGTGATGTTGTTCATTGGCTATAGTAAGAGGGTATGGTGTCGTGACACAAAAATGAAAAATGTATGGGAACGTGTTCTAAACACTGTCACAAGGTGCAAATCGAGTATCTAGTCGTACCTTAGACACCAGTTCGGGTAAATGAGCCTCTGCTTGGCTCATATGTATGGGGAAAAGTAAGGGTGACCGACATGTCCAAAGGTAAAAAGCGAAAATTCACCCGGCCCTCAGACTTGTATGGAGGTATAGGAGAAAAATGTGTCAAAGTCGTTTAATGTAGGGACGGATAAAAATGGTCACTTGTGGTAAGGTGATGTTGTTCGTTGGCTATAGTAAGAGGGTATGGTGTCGTGACACAAAAATGAAAAATGTATAGAAACGTGTTCTAAACACTGTCACAAGGTGCAAGTTGAGTATCTAGTCGTACCTTAGACACCAGTACGGGTTACTGAGCCAATGTTGTGCATAGCTAGGGTATCGGGACGATGCCCTAAAACCCTCAAAGGATTGTAGTGTGTTGGATGTTATCTCCTGTTGGTCGTACGGCAACCATACCCGGTTGGAAGTACCGCGGACTCTGAACGTCTCCGCATCAAAACGTTCGCCATGCGAATATACAAATTGAATAAGCTTGACGTAGTGTAAGGTATCGAAACGAATAAGTAGAGAAATTAAGGGTCCGAGAGCAATCTCGTGATTCTACGGTGAGGTGTGAGAAATGACACGAAGCTGTCAAGAGGTCTCCCTGAGTGAGGAAGGCAATGTTCGGGTGCTTCGATCTATTGGGCCGGCGTGCCGCAGTAGATCAAGCAAATGTGAGAGAAACTCGGGTCTGCGGGGACTTAGTGCCTCGGTAGACAACAAACACACGACAATCGGTGGATAGTCGAATTCTGGTTGATCCTACCAGTAATATACGCTTGTCTCAAAGGTTAAGCCATGCATGTCTAAGTACAAACATAAATGAATGTGAAACCGCATAAGGCTCAGTACAACAGCCATAATTCACAAGATCATCCCCCCATCAGTTACTTGGATAACTGTGGAAAAGCCAGAGCTAATACATGCAACATGCCGGGACCGCTATAACCCTCGCGGGTGGTGGAACTGGTGCACTTATTAGTAAAACCAATCGCCTCACGGCGGCTTGAGTTGAAGTCTGGATAAGGATGCCGATCGTATGGTCGCTCGCCGACCGACGACAGATCTTTCAAATGTCTGCCCTATCAACTATTGATGGTAGTGTAGAGGACTACCATGGTTGCGACGGGTAACGGGGAATCAGGGTTCGATTCCGGAGAGGGAGCCTGAGAAATGGCTACCACATCCAAGGAAGGCAGCAGGCGCGTAAATTACCCAATCCCGGCACGGGGAGGTAGTGACGAGAAATAACAATATGGACCTCTCTAATGATGGTCCATAATTGGAATGAGTTGAGCATAAATCCTTCAACAAGGAT
>NW_026060469.1:0-7500 GCF_943734695.1 Anopheles maculipalpis | reverse complement strand
TACTGACGACCGGATGGCGCTTCAGGGTGGAGATGAGCGTCATTTCCGTCTTCTCCGGAGCCAACGAAAGACGGTTCCGGTCCAGCCAGGTCGTGATCGCCGCGATGGCGCGTTCAGCAGTTGAGGAAGCGGCTTGGGGTGTCGTTCCGGGGACCAAGACTACAAGGTCATCGGCGTAGCCAATAACCTCGGCCCCCTCAGGCAACTGGACACCCAGGACCCCGTCGTACAGCACGTTCCACAGCGTGGGTCCCAATATGGAACCCTGTGGAACTCCCGCGCTGATGCTGCGCTCGACGGGGCCCTCGCTGGTGTCGATAACCAGTCGCCGATCCTCGAAATAGCTTTTCAGCATCCTCTGCAGCGACAACGGTACCCCCTTGTCCCTCAACGCGCTGGCGATGGCCTGCCAAGGCGCGGAGTTGAACGCGTTGCGGATGTCCAGGGCAACCACCATCAGGCAGCGCTTGTCTCGGGCATTGGTACGATGAAAGGACATGGCCTTCCTGCCCGCTTCGACAACACGCTGGATCGCACTGATGGTGGATCTGCCCCGCCGGAATCCGTACTGTTCGTCCGATAATCGTTCCGCATCTGGTTCCTCCAGGAACTCGTTCAGCCGGTTAAGGATTAGGCGCTCCAACACCTTGCCGAGTGCATCAAGCATGCACAGCGGCCGGTAGGAGGAGCTTTCCCCGGGAGGTTTGCCAGGCTTTGGCAGCAGCACCAAGCGCTGCCTCTTCCAGGGCGCTGGAAACGCACCCCGGTCCAGGCAGTCCTGGTACAAACGGACGAAAACCTCCGGGTACTTCCTAATTGCCGTCTTAACCGCAGCATTGGGGATACCGTCCAATCCAGGCGCTTTCCTGTTCGCCATTGTTCCCACGATGCTAAGCAGCTCGTCCGCAGTAACGGGGGTCAGCGATGTCCTCTGCTCCTCGGTGTCCGCACTCGGCAATTCGGAGTCCGGCCAGACAACAGGCGGATGAGTTGGAAACAGATCGTTGGCAATCTGTTCCAGTACGGCACGGTCTGTCTCCGGTGGCACAAAGCTGCCACGAAGGCGAGACATTACCACCCGGTAACCGGCCCCAAACTCATTGGTCTCCGCCTGTTGTATCAGCTCATCAAGCTGTGCACGCTTGCTGGCCCGGACAGCCTTCTCCACCGCTCTCCTCGCCGACCGATGATGTGCGGCCACGACGCTGCGCTCCTGCAGATCGGTCGTACGAAGCATTCTCTCGTGCACAGCCGCACACTCCTCCCGAAGACGCAGAATCTCCGGGGTCCACCAGAAGAGGTCGCGATGGGGGTCACGATGTGACACGGTGACGCGCTCCATCGTGTCGTCGCATGCATCGAACATGGCAGCGACCATCCCCTCCTGGCTCACGGCTCGCTCCGGGAATCCGGCCGTCTGGAGTGCGGCTGTGAATGCCTCGACCGAAAACTGCGTCGTCTTCCATCTACGGCCAGCGTGCCGGAAAGTGGTGGACGACGTTGAGGACCCCTGTCCCCGCTGACGATGATGCTGTTGCTGCTGCTGCTGCTGCTGATGCTGCTGCTGCTGCTGTTGCTGATGCTGCTGCTGCTGCTGCTGCTGCTGCTGCTGCTGCTGCTGCTGCTGCTGCTGCTGCTGCTGCTGCTGCTGCTGCTGCTGCTGCTGCTGCTGGTGCTGCTGCTGCTGCTGTTGTCGCTGCTGCTGGTCACGAGTTAGAGGCCCCACGGTGAAGAAGATATACTGATGGTCCGATGCCGTGTAGTGGCACGCAGCGGTGTCTGCAGCCACCTCCCAAGTGTCCGGACGAGCGATGGATGCGCTCGCAAAAGACACATCCACGACACTGGGAGTGGCGACTCCGTTGCCCACGAACGTCGGGACCGAGCCTTGGTTCAGGACCACAAGGCCCAGTTGCCTGACGGTATCAAGCAGCTCTTCACCGCGCCAGGTAGAACGCTGGCTGCCCCACTCCTCGTTCCAGGCGTTAAAATCGCCTGCCAAGACGATACGCGGGTGAGGTTGGGCCTCCAACTCCACCGCCTCCAGTAACTGCTCGAACTCGCTGGTGTTGAGACGTGGAGGGGCGTAGCAGCTGATGTAAACCACCCCTCCGATCTGCGCTGCTGCCAATCCGGGCATGGCACAGCGCCAGACCCGCTGGATTGGGAGGTGGCCGGTCGCCACCACAGCTGCTCCCCCCGACGAGTCGACCGCCCAGTTACCGCTACCATCTGGAGGCCGGTAAACCTCCGACAGCAACAGCACGTCGGCCCGCTTTGTGCGGGCTGTCTGCAAGGCCAGGTCCTGGGCGATGCGTCCACCACCCAGGTTGGCCTGCATCACCCGCATTACGCCCGCCATTGCAAGTTCTGGGGGCACGATGAATGGCCCACGCGATGGGGCCCCTGGCAGAATATGCACTTAGCCGCCGCGGTGCACTGGCTGATGCGGTGGCCTACCTCGCCACACTGCAGGCACTGACCCGACCGGTCAGTGGGGGCACGACAATCTCGCGCCAGGTGCCCCGTCAGTAAGCAGCGGAAGCAGCGCTGAAGATCAAGCGGCTTCTTCGGGACCTCGCGGATGCCGCTTACACACTGGCACAGAGTAAGCTTCTGGCCAATCAGAAGCCGAGCCTTTCCGAGTGGAAGCCGCACTCGAGCCCGCTTCGTGCCATCGCGGAGCTCCCACAGCTCGACCCGCGCAATACCCGGCTCCGCTCCTAGCTGCTGCTTGATGGCAAGCTCCACGTCGCTCTCCTGAGCCAAGGGGTCGACGTTTGTGACGAGAACTTCTCCCATCTCCGTCACGACCCGGGCCACGCCATCCTCGCCGAGCGCCAGCTGAATGCGGCGAGCCAGCTCCGCGCTGTCCACGTTCTTGCGCAGCGGGACTATCAGATGGCCTTGCGCGGTCCGACGCCCCATCCCGATGTCCGCCCGGACGTCCTGCAGCTCCTGAGACGTACGTAGTTTAACGTACATCTCCGTCCAGGTTTTGTTCGCACCCGGAACCACCGCGATGCGGTCAGGTCGTACAGGACGCCCCTTGGACTGCTGCTGATGTTGTTGCTGCTGCTGCTGCTGCGGTGTGCGAAGCTGCGGTGGCACGTATCGCTCGCCTCGCTGCTGTTGCTGCTGCTGCTGCTGCTGCGGCTGGTGGCATTGCCGCTTGGACGAGTGGCCTTTCACCACCGTCGTCCAGAGCTGCTGTTGCTGCGGCTGCTGCTGCGGCTGTTGCTGCTGCTGCTTCTGCTGCTGCTGCTGCTGACGCTGCTGCTGCTGCTGCTGCTGCTGACGCAGCTGTTGCTGCTGCTGCTGCTGACGCTGCTGCTGCTGCTGCTGCTGCTGCTGACGCTGCTGCTGCTGCTGCTGCTGCTGCTGCTGCTGCTGCTGCTGCTGCTGCTGCTGCTGCAGCTGACGTTGCTGCTGCTGCTGCTGCTGCTGCTGCTGCTGCTGCTGCTGCAGCTGACGTTGCTGCTGCTGCTGCTGCTGCTGCTGCTTTTCTCGCTGTCGCTGCCTTTGCCGCTGCAGACGCTTCCGGGCAGACTCCCGGTTACTGCCGTGTATCGCCGCAGTTTGCAACTCAAGCACTGATCTAGTGCCCGTGCGCAACAACTCGTTTTCGCGTCGAAGTGCTGAGTTCTCCTCACGACAAGAACGCAACTCCTCCAGCGCGGTTGTGAGCTGGGCGGCGATACTTTGCAGCTGTGCCATCAGCAATGCCCAGCTTCCCGCGTCGATGGTCCCACCAACTGCCTCCGGAGCAGGAGATGCCGATGGTGTTAGCACTAAGGCTGTTGGTTGCTCCAACTCCATGACCGCCTCCCCTGCCTCACGCCCCGACGTCGCAATGATGGTGTTATTCATTTCATCTTCATCGCTGGAGTAGCAAAGCTCCATCGTGGGCGTGGCCGGACGCTCATACACTGGTGGCTGGGTAGCCACCACCGACCCTTTTCTAGGCCGTAATTTATACGGCGCACTCATAAGCGAGTAATGGGTCTCGCCTACTATCCCCTGCGGCTCTGGATCAGCTAGCTCCGCTCCTTCCCCCGGAAAACTAACGGAAACCCTCGGAGAAACAGGTTTTCCGGCTCCAGGGGGGTGGTGGTAGGTGGGAGCGGGGCGGGGTGATGTTTTCTACCTTCCTTTCTCCAAGCCGCGTCGCTGGACACCCAACTTCGTACTATCCGGCCGGAAAATGGTGCCCGGAAAATTTGACTTTTCCGGCCGAAGTCGGAAAATCCAGGTTCTAAAGATGGGGATTGATGGAAATTTCCCTAACGAGCAACTTTCTCTTCCACACGAGACCGCTATCTCCCTTCCTTCCCCGGAAAAATCGCGGAAAACCGCTTAAAAAACCGATTTTTCCGCTTCGTGGGGTTGGTAGGTGGTGAGGGTAGGTGGGGGCGGGGCGGGGGGGTGTGCGTTCGCTTCGTACCGTTGAGCTGCGTCGTTGGACACCCCACTTGCCCGGGTTCGGTTGATAGTATGGAAAGGGGGGCTGCCCGGAAAAACCCTATTTTCCAGGGGGGGTGGGGGGAAATCCTTGCGGGGGGGTATTCTCCTTTAAAATCGGGCTCCGTGCCCCATATAAACCCCTATCGGGAAAAGCCCGGTTTTCCCGTGAGTGTCGGAAAACTCTTCCACCGGTGGCTTTTCCTGGCTGTAGCGCCCCCTGGTGGTGGAAAATCGGTCGGTTTTCCAGGGGGGTGGGTGGGGGGGGGTCCACCCGAACAACTCCACCGAAGACCCCAAGACGCTATCTCCCTTCCTTCCCCGGGAAAATTGCGGAAAACCGCTAAGATAACCGGTTTTACGGCTCCGGGGGGTTGGTGGGTGGTTGGGGTTGGTGGGGGCGGGGCGGGGGGGTGTGCTTTCACTTCGTACCGTTGAGCTGCGTCGTTGGACACCCCACTTGCCCGGGTCCGGTTGATAGTTTGGAAAGGGGGGCTGCCCGGAAAAACCCTATTTTCCAGGGGGGGTGGGGGGAAATCCTTGCGGGGGGGTATTCTTCTTTAAAATCGGGCTCCGTGCCCCATATAAACCCCTATCGGGAAAAGCCCGGTTTTCCCGTGAGTGTCGGAAAACTCTTCAACCGGTGGCTTTTCCTGGCTGTAGCGCCCCCTGGTGGTGGAAAATCGGTCGGTTTTCCAGGGGGGTGGGTGGGGGGGGTCCACCCGAACAACTCCACCGAAGACCCCAAGTCGCTATCTCCCTTCCTTCCCCGGGAAAACGCGGAAAAACCGTTTGTGAGGGTGTTTTTCCGCTCCAGTGGGTGGTGGGTGGGTGGGAGGGGGGCGGGATGGTCACTCCCAGTTTCCACTTACCGAGACGCGTCGATGGAGGGGTCGCACGCCCGGATCGGTTGACTGGCCGGCCGAACCTCCAAAAAGCGGCCAGTGGGCCCGCCGGGAACTCTCGGGAAACCAGGGCGGACACTCTGAACAACCCGTCCGAACACCGGGTGCTCCGCACAAAATGTTCCGTCCGGGTGTTGGTGGTACAGGGACCAGTTTTTAACGGTTTTTTAACGGTTTTTAACGGCTTTTTTCACACACACGCCGCCATTTTCGGAAGGCGAAAAACGGCGTCCTTTTTTGGTGCGAAACTTTGCCGCCCTGTAACTCCGCCAGTTTTCACTCGATTGTCTTGAAACTTTCTGGAATTGTTCTCCTCCAAGAAACGCACAAATCTTTGTATGGCGGCTCTCTTCTAGCTCTTAAGCTACACTGGCTATTTTAAGTTCAATTTTCACTTTTTAATCACTCACATATCACTGAACTCCATTCTTTTCAAAGTTTTTCCTTCTCAAAAACATGCGGCACACTGGCCCGCTTCTTTTAAGACCTCATTTGGCCCGATCGGTCCACTACTTTTCTTAATATTCGCGAAAAACCATCCCGCGAAAAACTCCCTCAATTTTCCGAATTTTCCGGAAAAACTCGGAGGGGGGGCGTAGGACCAAGATCGGGGGCCGCACACGTAAATTCACCACCCTAACTATTGTATTCACTGAATAACACGAAAAAATTTTTCCTCACGGAGCACAGCAAAGGCACGTCTGCTCACTTCGGCTGACCGATCGCAACTACAGGGATAACTGGCTTGTGGTCGCCAAGCGTTCATAGCGACGTGACTTTTTGATCCTTCGATGTCGGCTCTTCCTATCATTGTGAAGCAAAATTCCCAAAGCGTAGGATTGTTCACCCTTTCAAGGGAACGTGAGCTGGGTTTAGACCGTCGTGAGACAGGTTAGTTTTACCCTACTGGTGTGTGCATTTGTGCTATCTTAACGGAATTCCTGTGCAGTACGAGAGGAACCACAGGTACGGACCACTGGCTCAATACTAGTTCGACCGGACTTTGGTATGACGCTACGTCCGCTGGATTATGCCTGAACGCCTCTAAGGTCGTAACCAATCCGAGCTGATAGCGCTTCAAACCCCCATAGGCAATCGTAAGCTAGCGGGCCTAACAACCCTCCGAGATACGCTGGCGCTGCCTCGCAGCCTGGCGCCTCATCCCCGCTTCTAGACTTGGCCGCATCGCGCAGGGTCGCACCGCACGTGTTAGTACCTGACCATAGGGAACACTGGTGGCAGCTGACCTCGCCGACCGTGGACTTGACTAGTTTCGATGCCTACCGACCGCCCGCAAACGACGGGACTTCAGGCTGGGAGCTGCGAGTTGTAGAGATGCGTTCGCATCGATCCTCTCAGGCGACCCATGCTTGGTGGTGTATTCGTGTGTACTGTCGCACCTTTCCGGGTGTGTTCAGTATGCACGATGAATGAGTTGGAAAACGAAAGACAGAGAGAGAATTGAAATGTTACTGAGCATATAAGCGAAGAGTGTGTGGGTTCATAAGAATGTTGATCATATGCAGTTGATACCGGTACGGGTCCGTCATTACTCCTCCACGGAGTGATGATCGGTTTGCTTGAAGGGGGCAATACGCATCGTTGACTTACCTACGGGTAACCCGCTTACGAGTGGGTCGATTGCTGTCGGGGCAAGCAATCGGGTTAGCGCCGTATCCGGATATAGAGAGTAGTATGGGGTGATAATGATTAACATGTCGAGTGATGGCTGCACCTCCTAGTGGAAAGTTCAAACGTGACGGTTGCTTCGCTACGGGGTACTAGGTACCTCTTAGAGGAGCAATGGAGTATGGAGTCCAAATTGAATGTTTGGACTTCAAAAATTTCTCTAAGTCCGGTACATAAATCCCTCACCCATAAGCTCACAAAATACATGCAATTGCATTAAAAATTTTGATAACCTAACAAGAGATGAAGGCAAGTCGAATTGGTTGGTGAGAAACCAAAAATATCACTAAGTTTGGGACTTGGGTACAAACCGAAAGTTAAAATGATGTCCCTGAACATGCATATAAGTTCGAGTATTGATATTATAAACCTAACAAGAGATGAAGGCAAGTCGAATTGGTTGGTCCAAAACCAAAAATATCTCTAAAATCGGGACTTGGGTACA
>NW_026060468.1:0-7500 GCF_943734695.1 Anopheles maculipalpis | reverse complement strand
AGTTCGGGACTTGGGTGCAAACCGAAAGTTAAAATGATGTCCCTGAACATGCATATAAGTTCGAGTATTGATATTATAAACCTAACAAGAGATGAAGGCAAGTCGAATTGGTAAGTAAGAAACCAAAAATATCTCTAAGTTCGGGACTTGGGTGCAAACCGAAAGTTAATATGATGTCCCTGAACATGCATATAAGTTCGAGTATTGATATTATAAACCTAACAAGAGATGAAGGCAAATCGAATTGGTTGGTCCAAAACCAAAAATATCTCTAAGTTCGGGACTTGGGTGCAAACCGAAAGTTAAAATGATGTCCCTGAACATGCATATAAGTTCGAGTATTGATATTATAAACCTAACAAGAGATGAAGGCAAGTCGAATTGGTTGGTAAGAAACCAAAAATATCACTAAGTTCGGGACTTGGGTGCAAACCGAAAGTGAATATGATGTCCCTGAACATGCATATAAGTTCGAGTATTGATATTATAAACCTAACAAGAGATGAAGGCAAGTCGAATTGGTAAGTAAGAAACCAAAAATATCTCTAAGTTCGGGACTTGGGTGCAAACCGAAAGTTAAAATGATGTCCCTGAACATGCATATAAGTTCGAGTATTGATATTATAAACCTAACAAGAGATGAAGGCAAGTCGAATTGGTAAGTAAGAAACCAAAAATATCTCTAAGTTCGGGACTTGGGTGCAAACCGAAAGTTAAAATGATGTCCCTGAACATGCATATAAGTTCGAGTATTGATATTATAAACCTAACAAGAGATGAAGGCAAGTCGAATTGGTAAGTAAGAAACCAAAAATATCTCTAAGTTCGGGACTTGGGTGCAAACCGAAAGTTAAAATGATGTCCCTGAACATGCATATAAGTTCGAGTATTGATATTATAAACCTAACAAGAGATGAAGGCAAGTCGAATTGGTAAGTAAGAAACCAAAAATATCACTAAGTTCGGGACTTGGGTGCAAACCGAAAGTTAAAATGATGTCCCTGAACATGCATATAAGTTCGAGTATTGATATTATAAACCTAACAAGAGATGAAGGCAAGTCGAATTGGTAAGTAAGAAACCAAAAATATCTCTAAGTTCGGGACTTGGGTGCAAACCGAAAGTTAATATGATGTCCCTGAACATGCATATAAGTTCGAGTATTGATATTATAAACCTAACAAGAGATGAAGGCAAGTCGAATTGGTTGGTCCAAAACCAAAAATATCTCTAAGTTCGGGACTTGGGTGCAAACCGAAAGTTAAAATGATGTCCCTGAACATGCATATAAGTTCGAGTATTGATATTATAAACCTAACAAGAGATGAAGGCAAGTCGAATTGGTTGGTAAGAAACCAAAAATATCACTAAGTTCGGGACTTGGGTGCAAACCGAAAGTGAATATGATGTCCCTGAACATGCATATAAGTTCGAGTATTGATATTATAAACCTAACAAGAGATGAAGGCAAGTCGAATTGGTAAGTAAGAAACCAAAAATATCTCTAAGTTCGGGACTTGGGTGCAAACCGAAAGTTAAAATGATGTCCCTGAACATGCATATAAGTTCGAGTATTGATATTATAAACCTAACAAGAGATGAAGGCAAGTCGAATTGGTTGGTAAGAAACCAAAAATATCACTAAGTTCGGGACTTGGGTGCAAACCGAAAGTGAATATGATGTCCCTGAACATGCATATAAGTTCGAGTATTGATATTATAAACCTAACAAGAGATGAAGGCAAGTCGAATTGGTAAGTAAGAAACCAAAAATATCTCTAAGTTCGGGACTTGGGTACAAACCGAAAGTTAATATGATGTCCCTGAACATGCATATAAGTTCGAGTATTGATATTATAAACCTAACAAGAGATGAAGGCAAGTCGAATTGGTTGGTTGGAAACCAAAAATATCACTAAGTTCGGGACTTGGGTACAAACCGAAAGTTAAAATGATGTCCCTGAACATGCATATAAGTTCGAGTATTGATATTATAAACCTAACAAGCGATGAAGGCAAGTCGAATTGGTTGGTCGGAAACCAAAAATATCACTAAGTTCGGGACTTGGGTACAAACCGAAAGTTAATATGATGTCCCTGAACATGCATATAAGTTCGAGTATTGATATTATAAACCTAACAAGAGATGAAGGCAAGTCGAATTGGTTGGTCCAAAACCAAAAATATCTCTAAGTTCGGGACTTGGGTGCAAACCGAAAGTTAAAATGATGTTCCTGAACATGCATATAAGTTCGAGTATTGATATTATAAACCTAACAAGAGATGAAGGCAAGTCGAATTGGTTGGTCGGAAACCAAAAATATCACTAAGTTCGGGACTTGGGTACAAACCGAAAGTTAATATGATGTCCCTGAACATGCATATAAGTTCGAGTATTGATATTATAAACCTAACAAGAGATGAAGGCAAGTCGAATTGGTAAGTAAGAAACCAAAAATATCTCTAAGTTCGGGACTTGGGTGCAAACCGAAAGTTAAAATGATGTCCCTGAACATGCATATAAGTTCGAGTATTGATATTATAAACCTAACAAGAGATGAAGGCAAGTCGAATTGGTTGGTAAGAAACCAAAAATATCACTAAGTTCGGGACTTGGGTGCAAACCGAAAGTGAATATGATGTCCCTGAACATGCATATAAGTTCGAGTATTGATATTATAAACCTAACAAGAGATGAAGGCAAGTCGAATTGGTAAGTAAGAAACCAAAAATATCTCTAAGTTCGGGACTTGGGTGCAAACCGAAAGTTAAAATGATGTCCCTGAACATGCATATAAGTTCGAGTATTGATATTATAAACCTAACAAGAGATGAAGGCAAGTCGAATTGGTTGGTAAGAAACCAAAAATATCACTAAGTTCGGGACTTGGGTGCAAACCGAAAGTGAATATGATGTCCCTGAACATGCATATAAGTTCGAGTATTGATATTATAAACCTAACAAGAGATGAAGGCAAGTCGAATTGGTAAGTAAGAAACCAAAAATATCTCTAAGTTCGGGACTTGGGTACAAACCGAAAGTTAATATGATGTCCCTGAACATGCATATAAGTTCGAGTATTGATATTATAAACCTAACAAGAGATGAAGGCAAGTCGAATTGGTAAGTAAGAAACCAAAAATATCTCTAAGTTCGGGACTTGGGTGCAAACCGAAAGTTAAAATGATGTCCCTGAACATGCATATAAGTTCGAGTATTGATATTATAAACCTAACAAGAGATGAAGGCAAGTCGAATTGGTAAGTAAGAAACCAAAAATATCTCTAAGTTCGGGACTTGGGTGCAAACCGAAAGTTAAAATGATGTCCCTGAACATGCATATAAGTTCGAGTATTGATATTATAAACCTAACAAGAGATGAAGGCAAGTCGAATTGGTAAGTAAGAAACCAAAAATATCACTAAGTTCGGGACTTGGGTGCAAACCGAAAGTTAAAATGATGTCCCTGAACATGCATATAAGTTCGAGTATTGATATTATAAACCTAACAAGAGATGAAGGCAAGTCGAATTGGTAAGTAAGAAACCAAAAATATCTCTAAGTTCGGGACTTGGGTGCAAACCGAAAGTTAATATGATGTCCCTGAACATGCATATAAGTTCGAGTATTGATATTATAAACCTAACAAGAGATGAAGGCAAGTCGAATTGGTTGGTCCAAAACCAAAAATATCTCTAAGTTCGGGACTTGGGTGCAAACCGAAAGTTAAAATGATGTCCCTGAACATGCATATAAGTTCGAGTATTGATATTATAAACCTAACAAGAGATGAAGGCAAGTCGAATTGGTTGGTAAGAAACCAAAAATATCACTAA
Organism: Anopheles maculipalpis; assembly: GCF_943734695.1. Lineage (NCBI taxonomy): Eukaryota > Metazoa > Arthropoda > Insecta > Diptera > Culicidae > Anopheles > Anopheles maculipalpis. The sequence continues at coordinate 3,663 of NW_026060468.1, read as the reverse complement.
GTTCGGGACTTGGGTGCAAACCGAAAGTGAATATGATGTCCCTGAACATGCATATAAGTTCGAGTATTGATATTATAAACCTAACAAGAGATGAAGGCAAGTCGAATTGGTAAGTAAGAAACCAAAAATATCTCTAAGTTCGGGACTTGGGTGCAAACCGAAAGTTAAAATGATGTCCCTGAACATGCATATAAGTTCGAGTATTGATATTATAAACCTAACAAGAGATGAAGGCAAGTCGAATTGGTAAGTAAGAAACCAAAAATATCTCTAAGTTCGGGACTTGGGTGCAAACCGAAAGTTAAAATGATGTCCCTGAACATGCATATAAGTTCGAGTATTGATATTATAAACCTAACAAGAGATGAAGGCAAGTCGAATTGGTAAGTAAGAAACCAAAAATATCTCTAAGTTCGGGACTTGGGTGCAAACCGAAAGTTAAAATGATGTCCCTGAACATGCATATAAGTTCGAGTATTGATATTATAAACCTAACAAGAGATGAAGGCAAGTCGAATTGGTAAGTAAGAAACCAAAAATATCACTAAGTTCGGGACTTGGGTGCAAACCGAAAGTTAAAATGATGTCCCTGAACATGCATATAAGTTCGAGTATTGATATTATAAACCTAACAAGAGATGAAGGCAAGTCGAATTGGTAAGTAAGAAACCAAAAATATCTCTAAGTTCGGGACTTGGGTGCAAACCGAAAGTTAATATGATGTCCCTGAACATGCATATAAGTTCGAGTATTGATATTATAAACCTAACAAGAGATGAAGGCAAGTCGAATTGGTTGGTCCAAAACCAAAAATATCTCTAAGTTCGGGACTTGGGTGCAAACCGAAAGTTAAAATGATGTCCCTGAACATGCATATAAGTTCGAGTATTGATATTATAAACCTAACAAGAGATGAAGGCAAGTCGAATTGGTTGGTAAGAAACCAAAAATATCACTAAGTTCGGGACTTGGGTGCAAACCGAAAGTGAATATGATGTCCCTGAACATGCATATAAGTTCGAGTATTGATATTATAAACCTAACAAGAGATGAAGGCAAGTCGAATTGGTAAGTAAGAAACCAAAAATATCTCTAAGTTCGGGACTTGGGTGCAAACCGAAAGTTAAAATGATGTCCCTGAACATGCATATAAGTTCGAGTATTGATATTATAAACCTAACAAGAGATGAAGGCAAGTCGAATTGGTTGGTAAGAAACCAAAAATATCACTAAGTTCGGGACTTGGGTGCAAACCGAAAGTGAATATGATGTCCCTGAACATGCATATAAGTTCGAGTATTGATATTATAAACCTAACAAGAGATGAAGGCAAGTCGAATTGGTAAGTAAGAAACCAAAAATATCTCTAAGTTCGGGACTTGGGTACAAACCGAAAGTTAATATGATGTCCCTGAACATGCATATAAGTTCGAGTATTGATATTATAAACCTAACAAGAGATGAAGGCAAGTCGAATTGGTTGGTTGGAAACCAAAAATATCACTAAGTTCGGGACTTGGGTACAAACCGAAAGTTAAAATGATGTCCCTGAACATGCATATAAGTTCGAGTATTGATATTATAAACCTAACAAGCGATGAAGGCAAGTCGAATTGGTTGGTCGGAAACCAAAAATATCACTAAGTTCGGGACTTGGGTACAAACCGAAAGTTAATATGATGTCCCTGAACATGCATATAAGTTCGAGTATTGATATTATAAACCTAACAAGAGATGAAGGCAAGTCGAATTGGTTGGTCCAAAACCAAAAATATCTCTAAGTTCGGGACTTGGGTGCAAACCGAAAGTTAAAATGATGTTCCTGAACATGCATATAAGTTCGAGTATTGATATTATAAACCTAACAAGAGATGAAGGCAAGTCGAATTGGTTGGTCGGAAACCAAAAATATCACTAAGTTCGGGACTTGGGTACAAACCGAAAGTTAATATGATGTCCCTGAACATGCATATAAGTTCGAGTATTGATATTATAAACCTAACAAGAGATGAAGGCAAGTCGAATTGGTTGGTTGGAAACCAAAAATATCACTAAGTTCGGGACTTGGGTACAAACCGAAAGTTAAAATGATGTCCCTGAACATGCATATAAGTTCGAGTATTGATATTATAAACCTAACAAGCGATGAAGGCAAGTCGAATTGGTTGGTCGGAAACCAAAAATATCACTAAGTTCGGGACTTGGGTACAAACCGAAAGTTAATATGATGTCCCTGAACATGCATATAAGTTCGAGTATTGATATTATAAACCTAACAAGAGATGAAGGCAAGTCGAATTGGTTGGTCCAAAACCAAAAATATCTCTAAGTTCGGGACTTGGGTGCAAACCGAAAGTTAAAATGATGTCCCTGAACATGCATATAAGTTCGAGTATTGATATTATAAACCTAACAAGAGATGAAGGCAAGTCGAATTGGTTGGTAAGAAACCAAAAATATATACCAAGTGCCTGAAATGTCTATAAACCACACGAAGAACTCTTCACACACAGGTGCGCCTCATAACCTGGTACAATGTATAAGACATTGGTTTCGGGGGATTTTTTGAGAAGAAAATTTTTTTCTCTAACTTTGAGTAAAACTGTCTCAGAATACATATTTAACCACGAAAAGTGAACACCGACAGTAAATAGCAAAAATCACCCGACCATCAAAGTTGTATGGCGGTGTGGGAGAAGAAAATCCAAGGTCGTCTAATGTAGGGACGTAAGACACGAAATCAAAATTTTGGCATAAAATCTAAAATAATCATCAGACAGTGGTCATCCAAGGCATATAAGAGTCGTCTAACGATGCTGAATGCAATAAGCAATAGCGACTTTTTAAAGATTTTTTTGGATTTTTGTCAAAATGTACCCTTCACAACTTGGTACAAGTCATAGGACATGGGTACCGGTATGACCGACGGAAGATTTTTGGACAAAAAATTTTTTTGCTCTAACTTTGAGTAAAACGGTCTCAGGATGCATTATTAATCATGAAAAGTGATCTCCGACAGTAAATAGCGAAAGTTACCCGACCATCAAAGTTGCATGGCGGTGCAGGAGACGAAAATCCAAGGTCGTCTAATGTAGGGACGTAAGACACGAAATCAAAATTTTGGCATAAAAGCTAAAATAATCATCAGACAGTGGTCATCCAAGGCATATTAGAGTCGTCTAACGATGCTGAATGCAATAAGCAATAGCGACTTTTTAATGATTTTTTTGGATTTTTGTCAAAATGTACCCTTCACAACTTGGTACAAGTCATAGGACATGGGTACCGGTATGACCGACGGAAGATTTTTGGACAAAAAATTTTTTTACTCTAACTTTGAGTAAAACGGTGTCAGGATGCATTATTAATCACGAAAAGTGATCTCCGACAGTAAATAGCGAAAGTTACCCGACCATCAAAGTTGCATGGCGGTGTAGGAGACGAAAGTCCAAGGTCGTCTAATGTAGGGACGTAAGACACGAAATCAAAATTTTGGCATAAAATCTAAAATAATCATCAGACAGTGGTCATCCAAGGCATATAAGAGTCGTCTAACGATGCTGAATGCAATAAGCAATAGCGACTTTTTAATGATTTTTTTGGATTTTTGTCAAAATGTACCCTTCACAACTTGGTACAAGTCATAGGACATGGGTACCGGTA
>NW_026060467.1:0-16974 GCF_943734695.1 Anopheles maculipalpis | reverse complement strand
TTGTTAGGTTTATAATATCAATACTCGAACTTATATGCATGTTCAGGGACATCATTTTAACTTTCGGTTTGCACCCAAGTCCCGAACTTAGAGATATTTTTGGTTTTGGACCAACCAATTCGACTTGCCTTCATCTCTTGTTAGGTTTATAATATCAATACTCGAACTTATATGCATGTTCAGGGACATCATTTTAACTTTCGGTTTGCACCCAAGTCCCGAACTTAGAGATATTTTTGGTTTTGGACCAACCAATTCGACTTGCCTTCATCTCTTGTTAGGTTTATAATATCAATACTCGAACTTATATGCATGTTCAGGGACATCATTTTAACTTTCGGTTTGCACCCAAGTCCCGAACTTAGAGATATTTTTGGTTTTGGACCAACCAATTCGACTTGCCTTCATCTCTTGTTAGGTTTATAATATCAATACTCGAACTTATATGCATGTTCAAGGACATCATTTTAACTTTCAGTTTGTACCCAAGTCCCGAACTAAGAGACATTTTTGGTTTCGGACCAACCAATTCGACTTGCCTTCATCTCTTGTTAGGTTTATAAAATCAATACTCGAACTTATATGCATGTTCAGGGACATCATTTTAACTTTCGGTTTGCACCCAAGTCCCGAACTTAGAGATATTTTTGGTTTTGGACCAACCAATTCGACTTGCCTTCATCTCTTGTTAGGTTTATAATATCAATACTCGAACTTATATGCATGTTCAGGGACATCATTTTAACTTTCGGTTTGCACCCAAGTCCCGAACTTAGAGATATTTTTGGTTTTGGACCAACCAATTCGACTTGCCTTCATCTCTTGTTAGGTTTATAATATCAATACTCGAACTTATATGCATGTTCAGGGACATCATTTTAACTTTCGGTTTGCACCCAAGTCCCGAACTTAGAGATATTTTTGGTTTTGGACCAACCAATTCGACTTGCCTTCATCTCTTGTTAGGTTTATAATATCAATACTCGAACTTATATGCATGTTCAGGGACATCATTTTAACTTTCGGTTTGCACCCAAGTCCCGAACTTAGAGATATTTTTGGTTTTGGACCAACCAATTCGACTTGCCTTCATCTCTTGTTAGGTTTATAATATCAATACTCGAACTTATATGCATGTTCAAGGACATCATTTTAACTTTCAGTTTGTACCCAAGTCCCGAACTAAGAGACATTTTTGGTTTCGGACCAACCAATTCGACTTGCCTTCATCTCTTGTTAGGTTTATAAAATCAATACTCGAACTTATATGCATGTTCAGGGACATCATTTTAACTTTCGGTTTGCACCCAAGTCCCGAACTTAGAGATATTTTTGGTTTTGGACCAACCAATTCGACTTGCCTTCATCTCTTGTTAGGTTTATTATATCAATACTCGAACTTATATGCATGTTCAGGGACATCATATTAACTTTCGGTTTGCACCCAAGTCCCGAACTTAGAGATATTTTTGGTTTTGGACCAACCAATTCGACTTGCCTTCATCTCTTGTTAGGTTTATAATATCAATACTCGAACTTATATGCATGTTCAGGGACATCATTTTAACTTTCGGTTTGCGCACAAGTCCCGAACTTAGTGATATTTTTGGTTTCTTACTTACCAATTCGACTTGCCTTCATCTCTTGTTAGGTTTATAATATCAATACTCGAACTTATATGCATGTTCAGGGACATCATTTTAACTTTCAGTTTGTACCCAAGTCCCGAACTTAGAGACATTTTTGGTTTCGGACCAACCAATTCGACTTGCCTTCATCTCTTGTTAGGTTTATAATATCAATACTCGAACTTATATGCATGTTCAGGGACATCATTTTAACTTTCGGTTTGCACCCAAGTCCCGAACTTAGAGATATTTTTGGTTTTGGACCAACCAATTCGACTTGCCTTCATCTCTTGTTAGGTTTATAATATCAATACTCGAACTTATATGCATGTTCAAGGACATCATTTTAACTTTCAGTTTGTACCCAAGTCCCGAACTTAGAGACATTTTTGGTTTCGGACCAACCAATTCGACTTGCCTTCATCTCTTGTTAGGTTTATAAAATCAATACTCGAACTTATATGCATGTTCAGGGACATCATTTTAACTTTCGGTTTGCACCCAAGTCCCGAACTTAGAGATATTTTTGGTTTTGGACCAACCAATTCGACTTGCCTTCATCTCTTGTTAGGTTTATAATATCAATACTCGAACTTATATGCATGTTCAAGGACATCATTTTAACTTTCAGTTTGTACCCAAGTCCCGAACTAAGAGACATTTTTGGTTTCGGACCAACCAATTCGACTTGCCTTCATCTCTTGTTAGGTTTATAAAATCAATACTCGAACTTATATGCATGTTCAGGGACATCATTTTAACTTTCGGTTTGCACCCAAGTCCCGAACTTAGAGATATTTTTGGTTTTGGACCAACCAATTCGACTTGCCTTCATCTCTTGTTAGGTTTATTATATCAATACTCGAACTTATATGCATGTTCAGGGACATCATATTAACTTTCGGTTTGCACCCAAGTCCCGAACTTAGAGATATTTTTGGTTTTGGACCAACCAATTCGACTTGCCTTCATCTCTTGTTAGGTTTATAATATCAATACTCGAACTTATATGCATGTTCAGGGACATCATTTTAACTTTCGGTTTGCGCACAAGTCCCGAACTTAGTGATATTTTTGGTTTCTTACTTACCAATTCGACTTGCCTTCATCTCTTGTTAGGTTTATAATATCAATACTCGAACTTATATGCATGTTCAGGGACATCATTTTAACTTTCAGTTTGTACCCAAGTCCCGAACTTAGAGACATTTTTGGTTTCGGACCAACCAATTCGACTTGCCTTCATCTCTTGTTAGGTTTATAATATCAATACTCGAACTTATATGCATGTTCAGGGACATCATTTTAACTTTCGGTTTGCACCCAAGTCCCGAACTTAGAGATATTTTTGGTTTTGGACCAACCAATTCGACTTGCCTTCATCTCTTGTTAGGTTTATAATATCAATACTCGAACTTATATGCATGTTCAGGGACATCATTTTAACTTTCGGTTTGCACCCAAGTCCCGAACTTAGAGATATTTTTGGTTTTGGACCAACCAATTCGACTTGCCTTCATCTCTTGTTAGGTTTATAATATCAATACTCGAACTTATATGCATGTTCAGGGACATCATTTTAACTTTCGGTTTGCACCCAAGTCCCGAACTTAGAGATATTTTTGGTTTTGGACCAACCAATTCGACTTGCCTTCATCTCTTGTTAGGTTTATAATATCAATACTCGAACTTATATGCATGTTCAGGGACATCATTTTAACTTTCGGTTTGCACCCAAGTCCCGAACTTAGAGATATTTTTGGTTTTGGACCAACCAATTCGACTTGCCTTCATCTCTTGTTAGGTTTATAATATCAATACTCGAACTTATATGCATGTTCAGGGACATCATTTTAACTTTCGGTTTGCACCCAAGTCCCGAACTTAGAGATATTTTTGGTTTTGGACCAACCAATTCGACTTGCCTTCATCTCTTGTTAGGTTTATAATATCAATACTCGAACTTATATGCATGTTCAAGGACATCATTTTAACTTTCAGTTTGTACCCAAGTCCCGAACTAAGAGACATTTTTGGTTTCGGACCAACCAATTCGACTTGCCTTCATCTCTTGTTAGGTTTATAAAATCAATACTCGAACTTATATGCATGTTCAGGGACATCATTTTAACTTTCGGTTTGCACCCAAGTCCCGAACTTAGAGATATTTTTGGTTTTGGACCAACCAATTCGACTTGCCTTCATCTCTTGTTAGGTTTATTATATCAATACTCGAACTTATATGCATGTTCAGGGACATCATATTAACTTTCGGTTTGCACCCAAGTCCCGAACTTAGAGATATTTTTGGTTTTGGACCAACCAATTCGACTTGCCTTCATCTCTTGTTAGGTTTATAATATCAATACTCGAACTTATATGCATGTTCAGGGACATCATTTTAACTTTCGGTTTGCGCACAAGTCCCGAACTTAGTGATATTTTTGGTTTCTTACTTACCAATTCGACTTGCCTTCATCTCTTGTTAGGTTTATAATATCAATACTCGAACTTATATGCATGTTCAGGGACATCATTTTAACTTTCAGTTTGTACCCAAGTCCCGAACTTAGAGACATTTTTGGTTTCGGACCAACCAATTCGACTTGCCTTCATCTCTTGTTAGGTTTATAATATCAATACTCGAACTTATATGCATGTTCAGGGACATCATTTTAACTTTCGGTTTGCACCCAAGTCCCGAACTTAGAGATATTTTTGGTTTTGGACCAACCAATTCGACTTGCCTTCATCTCTTGTTAGGTTTATAATATCAATACTCGAACTTATATGCATGTTCAGGGACATCATTTTAACTTTCAGTTTGTACCCAAGTCCCGAACTTAGAGACATTTTTGGTTTCGGACCAACCAATTCGACTTGCCTTCATCTCTTGTTAGGTTTATAATATCAATACTCGAACTTATATGCATGTTCAGGGACATCATTTTAACTTTCGGTTTGCACCCAAGTCCCGAACTTAGAGATATTTTTGGTTTTGGACCAACCAATTCGACTTGCCTTCATCTCTTGTTAGGTTTATAATATCAATACTCGAACTTATATGCATGTTCAGGGACATCATATTAACTTTTGGTTTGCGCACAAGTCCCGAACTTAGAGATATTTTTGGTTTTGGACCAACCAATTCGACTTGCCTTCATCTCTTGTTAGGTTTATAAAATCAATACTCGAACTTATATGCATGTTCAGGGACATCATTTTAACTTTCGGTTTGCACCCAAGTCCCGAACTTAGAGATATTTTTGGTTTCTTACCAACCAATTCGACTTGCCTTCATCTCTTGTTAGGTTTATAATATCAATACTCGAACTTATATGCATGTTCAGGGACATCATTTTAACTTTCGGTTTGCACCCAAGTCCCGAACTTAGAGATATTTTTGGTTTTGGACCAACCAATTCGACTTGCCTTCATCTCTTGTTAGGTTTATAATATCAATACTCGAACTTATATGCATGTTCAAGGACATCATTTTAACTTTCAGTTTGTACCCAAGTCCCGAACTTAGAGACATTTTTGGTTTCGGACCAACCAATTCGACTTGCCTTCATCTCTTGTTAGGTTTATAAAATCAATACTCGAACTTATATGCATGTTCAGGGACATCATTTTAACTTTCGGTTTGCACCCAAGTCCCGAACTTAGAGAGATTTTTGGTTTCGGACCAACCAATTCGACTTGCCTTCATCTCTTGTTAGGTTTATAAAATCAATACTCGAACTTATATGCATGTTCAGGGACATCATTTTAACTTTCGGTTTGCACCCAAGTCCCGAACTTAGAGATATTTTTGGTTTCCAACCAACCAATTCGACTTGCCTTCATCTCTTGTTAGGTTTATAATATCAATACTCGAACTTATATGCATGTTCAGGGACATCATTTTAACTTTCGGTTTGCACCCAAGTCCCGAACTTAGAGATATTTTTGGTTTTGGACCAACCAATTCGACTTGCCTTCATCTCTTGTTAGGTTTATAATATCAATACTCGAACTTATATGCATGTTCAGGGACATCATTTTAACTTTCGGTTTGCACCCAAGTCCCGAACTTAGAGATATTTTTGGTTTTGGACCAACCAATTCGACTTGCCTTCATCTCTTGTTAGGTTTATAATATCAATACTCGAACTTATATGCATGTTCAGGGACATCATTTTAACTTTCGGTTTGCACCCAAGTCCCGAACTTAGAGATATTTTTGGTTTTGGACCAACCAATTCGACTTGCCTTCATCTCTTGTTAGGTTTATAATATCAATACTCGAACTTATATGCATGTTCAGGGACATCATTTTAACTTTCGGTTTGCACCCAAGTCCCGAACTTAGAGACATTTTTGGTTTCGGACCAACCAATTCGACTTGCCTTCATCTCTTGTTAGGTTTATAAAATCAATACTCGAACTTATATGCATGTTCAGGGACATCATTTTAACTTTCGGTTTGCACCCAAGTCCCGAACTTAGAGATATTTTTGGTTTTGGACCAACCAATTCGACTTGCCTTCATCTCTTGTTAGGTTTATAATATCAATACTCGAACTTATATGCATGTTCAGGGACATCATATTAACTTTCGGTTTGCACCCAAGTCCCGAACTTAGAGATATTTTTGGTTTTGGACCAACCAATTCGACTTGCCTTCATCTCTTGTTAGGTTTATTATATCAATACTCGAACTTATATGCATGTTCAGGGACATCATTTTAACTTTCGGTTTGCACCCAAGTCCCTACCTTAGAGATATTTTTGGTTTCGGACCAACCAATTCGACTTGCCTTCATCTCTTGTTAGGTTTATAATATCAATACTCGAACTTATATGCATGTTCAGGGACATCATTTTAACTTTCGGTTTGCACCCAAGTCCCGAACTTAGTGATATTTTTGGTTTCTTATCAACCAATTGGACTTGCCTTCATCTCTTGTTAGGTTTATAATATCAATACTCGAACTTATATGCATGTTCAGGGACATCATTTTAACTTTCGGTTTGTACCCAAGTCCCGAACTTAGCGATATTTTTGGTTTCTTACCAACCAATTCGACTTGCCTTCATCTCTTGTTAGGTTTATTATATCAATACTCGAACTTATATGCATGTTCAGGGACATCATATTAACTTTCGGTTTGCACCCAAGTCCCGAACTTAAAGATATTTTTGGTTTTGGACCAACCAATTCGACTTGCCTTCATCTCTTGTTAGGTTTATAATATCAATACTCGAACTTATATGCATGTTCAGGGACATCATTTTAACTTTCGGTTTGCGCACAAGTCCCGAACTTAGTGATATTTTTGGTTTCTTACTTACCAATTCGACTTGCCTTCATCTCTTGTTAGGTTTATAATATCAATACTCGAACTTATATGCATGTTCAGGGACATCATTTTAACTTTCAGTTTGTACCCAAGTCCCGAACTTAGAGACATTTTTGGTTTCGGACCAACCAATTCGACTTGCCTTCATCTCTTGTTAGGTTTATAATATCAATACTCGAACTTATATGCATGTTCAGGGACATCATTTTAACTTTCGGTTTGCACCCAAGTCCCGAACTTAGAGATATTTTTGGTTTTGGACCAACCAATTCGACTTGCCTTCATCTCTTGTTAGGTTTATAATATCAATACTCGAACTTATATGCATGTTCAGGGACATCATTTTAACTTTCGGTTTGCACCCAAGTCCCGAACTTAGAGATATTTTTGGTTTTGGACCAACCAATTCGACTTGCCTTCATCTCTTGTTAGGTTTATAATATCAATACTCGAACTTATATGCATGTTCAGGGACATCATATTAACTTTTGGTTTGCGCACAAGTCCCGAACTTAGAGATATTTTTGGTTTTGGACCAACCAATTCGACTTGCCTTCATCTCTTGTTAGGTTTATAAAATCAATACTCGAACTTATATGCATGTTCAGGGACATCATTTTAACTTTCAGTTTGTACCCAAGTCCCGAACTTAGAGACATTTTTGGTTTCGGACCAACCAATTCGACTTGCCTTCATCTCTTGTTAGGTTTATAATATCAATACTCGAACTTATATGCATGTTCAGGGACATCATTTTAACTTTCGGTTTGCACCCAAGTCCCGAACTTAGAGATATTTTTGGTTTTGGACCAACCAATTCGACTTGCCTTCATCTCTTGTTAGGTTTATAATATCAATACTCGAACTTATATGCATGTTCAGGGACATCATTTTAACTTTCAGTTTGTACCCAAGTCCCGAACTTAGAGACATTTTTGGTTTCGGACCAACCAATTCGACTTGCCTTCATCTCTTGTTAGGTTTATAATATCAATACTCGAACTTATATGCATGTTCAGGGACATCATTTTAACTTTCGGTTTGCACCCAAGTCCCGAACTTAGAGATATTTTTGGTTTTGGACCAACCAATTCGACTTGCCTTCATCTCTTGTTAGGTTTATAATATCAATACTCGAACTTATATGCATGTTCAGGGACATCATATTAACTTTTGGTTTGCGCACAAGTCCCGAACTTAGAGATATTTTTGGTTTTGGACCAACCAATTCGACTTGCCTTCATCTCTTGTTAGGTTTATAAAATCAATACTCGAACTTATATGCATGTTCAGGGACATCATTTTAACTTTCGGTTTGCACCCAAGTCCCGAACTTAGAGATATTTTTGGTTTCTTACCAACCAATTCGACTTGCCTTCATCTCTTGTTAGGTTTATAATATCAATACTCGAACTTATATGCATGTTCAGGGACATCATTTTAACTTTCGGTTTGCACCCAAGTCCCGAACTTAGAGATATTTTTGGTTTTGGACCAACCAATTCGACTTGCCTTCATCTCTTGTTAGGTTTATAAAATCAATACTCGAACTTATATGCATGTTCAGGGACATCATTTTAACTTTCGGTTTGCACCCAAGTCCCGAACTTAGAGATATTTTTGGTTTCTTACCAACCAATTCGACTTGCCTTCATCTCTTGTTAGGTTTATAATATCAATACTCGAACTTATATGCATGTTCAGGGACATCATTTTAACTTTCGGTTTGCACCCAAGTCCCGAACTTAGAGATATTTTTGGTTTTGGACCAACCAATTCGACTTGCCTTCATCTCTTGTTAGGTTTATAATATCAATACTCGAACTTATATGCATGTTCAAGGACATCATTTTAACTTTCAGTTTGTACCCAAGTCCCGAACTTAGAGACATTTTTGGTTTCGGACCAACCAATTCGACTTGCCTTCATCTCTTGTTAGGTTTATAAAATCAATACTCGAACTTATATGCATGTTCAGGGACATCATTTTAACTTTCGGTTTGCACCCAAGTCCCGAACTTAGAGACATTTTTGGTTTCGGACCAACCAATTCGACTTGCCTTCATCTCTTGTTAGGTTTATAAAATCAATACTCGAACTTATATGCATGTTCAGGGACATCATTTTAACTTTCGGTTTGCACCCAAGTCCCGAACTTAGAGATATTTTTGGTTTCGGACCAACCAATTCGACTTGCCTTCATCTCTTGTTAGGTTTATAATATCAATACTCGAACTTATATGCATGTTCAGGGACATCATTTTAACTTTCAGTTTGTACCCAAGTCCCGAACTTAGAGACATTTTTGGTTTCGGACCAACCAATTCGACTTGCCTTCATCTCTTGTTAGGTTTATAAAATCAATACTCGAACTTATATGCATGTTCAGGGACATCATTTTAACTTTCGGTTTGCACCCAAGTCCCGAACTTAGAGATATTTTTGGTTTTGGACCAACCAATTCGACTTGCCTTCATCTCTTGTTAGGTTTATAATATCAATACTCGAACTTATATGCATGTTCAGGGACATCATATTAACTTTCGGTTTGCACCCAAGTCCCGAACTTAGAGATATTTTTGGTTTTGGACCAACCAATTCGACTTGCCTTCATCTCTTGTTAGGTTTATTATATCAATACTCGAACTTATATGCATGTTCAGGGACATCATTTTAACTTTCGGTTTGCACCCAAGTCCCGACCTTAGAGATATTTTTGGTTTCGGACCAACCAATTCGACTTGCCTTCATCTCTTGTTAGGTTTATAATATCAATACTCGAACTTATATGCATGTTCAGGGACATCATTTTAACTTTCGGTTTGCACCCAAGTCCCGAACTTAGAGATATTTTTGGTTTCTTATCAACCAATTGGACTTGCCTTCATCTCTTGTTAGGTTTATAATATCAATACTCGAACTTATATGCATGTTCAGGGACATCATTTTAACTTTCGGTTTGTACCCAAGTCCCGAACTTAGAGATATTTTTGGTTTCTTACCAACCAATTCGACTTGCCTTCATCTCTTGTTAGGTTTATTATATCAATACTCGAACTTATATGCATGTTCAGGGACATCATATTAACTTTCGGTTTGCACCCAAGTCCCGAACTTAGAGATATTTTTGGTTTTGGACCAACCAATTCGACTTGCCTTCATCTCTTGTTAGGTTTATAATATCAATACTCGAACTTATATGCATGTTCAGGGACATCATTTTAACTTTCGGTTTGCGCACAAGTCCCGAACTTAGTGATATTTTTGGTTTCTTACTTACCAATTCGACTTGCCTTCATCTCTTGTTAGGTTTATAATATCAATACTCGAACTTATATGCATGTTCAAGGACATCATTTTAACTTTCAGTTTGTACCCAAGTCCCGAACTTAGAGACATTTTTGGTTTCGGACCAACCAATTCGACTTGCCTTCATCTCTTGTTAGGTTTATAATATCAATACTCGAACTTATATGCATGTTCAGGGACATCATTTTAACTTTCGGTTTGCACCCAAGTCCCGAACTTAGAGATATTTTTGGTTTTGGACCAACCAATTCGACTTGCCTTCATCTCTTGTTAGGTTTATAATATCAATACTCGAACTTATATGCATGTTCAGGGACATCATTTTAACTTTCGGTTTGCACCCAAGTCCCGAACTTAGAGATATTTTTGGTTTTGGACCAACCAATTCGACTTGCCTTCATCTCTTGTTAGGTTTATAATATCAATACTCGAACTTATATGCATGTTCAGGGACATCATATTAACTTTTGGTTTGCGCACAAGTCCCGAACTTAGAGATATTTTTGGTTTTGGACCAACCAATTCGACTTGCCTTCATCTCTTGTTAGGTTTATAAAATCAATACTCGAACTTATATGCATGTTCAGGGACATCATTTTAACTTTCAGTTTGTACCCAAGTCCCGAACTTAGAGACATTTTTGGTTTCGGACCAACCAATTCGACTTGCCTTCATCTCTTGTTAGGTTTATAATATCAATACTCGAACTTATATGCATGTTCAGGGACATCATTTTAACTTTCGGTTTGCACCCAAGTCCCGAACTTAGAGATATTTTTGGTTTTGGACCAACCAATTCGACTTGCCTTCATCTCTTGTTAGGTTTATAATATCAATACTCGAACTTATATGCATGTTCAGGGACATCATTTTAACTTTCAGTTTGTACCCAAGTCCCGAACTTAGAGACATTTTTGGTTTCGGACCAACCAATTCGACTTGCCTTCATCTCTTGTTAGGTTTATAATATCAATACTCGAACTTATATGCATGTTCAGGGACATCATATTAACTTTTGGTTTGCGCACAAGTCCCGAACTTAGAGATATTTTTGGTTTTGGACCAACCAATTCGACTTGCCTTCATCTCTTGTTAGGTTTATAAAATCAATACTCGAACTTATATGCATGTTCAGGGACATCATTTTAACTTTCGGTTTGCACCCAAGTCCCGAACTTAGAGATATTTTTGGTTTCTTACCAACCAATTCGACTTGCCTTCATCTCTTGTTAGGTTTATAATATCAATACTCGAACTTATATGCATGTTCAGGGACATCATTTTAACTTTCGGTTTGCACCCAAGTCCCGAACTTAGAGATATTTTTGGTTTTGGACCAACCAATTCGACTTGCCTTCATCTCTTGTTAGGTTTATAATATCAATACTCGAACTTATATGCATGTTCAAGGACATCATTTTAACTTTCAGTTTGTACCCAAGTCCCGAACTTAGAGACATTTTTGGTTTCGGACCAACCAATTCGACTTGCCTTCATCTCTTGTTAGGTTTATAAAATCAATACTCGAACTTATATGCATGTTCAGGGACATCATTTTAACTTTCGGTTTGCACCCAAGTCCCGAACTTAGAGACATTTTTGGTTTCGGACCAACCAATTCGACTTGCCTTCATCTCTTGTTAGGTTTATAATATCAATACTCGAACTTATATGCATGTTCAGGGACATCATTTTAACTTTCGGTTTGCACCCAAGTCCCGAACTTAGAGATATTTTTGGTTTCCAACCAACCAATTCGACTTGCCTTCATCTCTTGTTAGGTTTATAATATCAATACTCGAACTTATATGCATGTTCAGGGACATCATTTTAACTTTCGGTTTGCACCCAAGTCCCGAACTTAGAGATATTTTTGGTTTTGGACCAACCAATTCGACTTGCCTTCATCTCTTGTTAGGTTTATAATATCAATACTCGAACTTATATGCATGTTCAGGGACATCATTTTAACTTTCGGTTTGCACCCAAGTCCCGAACTTAGAGATATTTTTGGTTTTGGACCAACCAATTCGACTTGCCTTCATCTCTTGTTAGGTTTATAATATCAATACTCGAACTTATATGCATGTTCAGGGACATCATTTTAACTTTCGGTTTGCACCCAAGTCCCGAACTTAGAGATATTTTTGGTTTTGGACCAACCAATTCGACTTGCCTTCATCTCTTGTTAGGTTTATAATATCAATACTCGAACTTATATGCATGTTCAGGGACATCATTTTAACTTTCGGTTTGCACCCAAGTCCCGAACTTAGAGACATTTTTGGTTTCGGACCAACCAATTCGACTTGCCTTCATCTCTTGTTAGGTTTATAAAATCAATACTCGAACTTATATGCATGTTCAGGGACATCATTTTAACTTTCGGTTTGCACCCAAGTCCCGAACTTAGAGATATTTTTGGTTTTGGACCAACCAATTCGACTTGCCTTCATCTCTTGTTAGGTTTATAATATCAATACTCGAACTTATATGCATGTTCAGGGACATCATATTAACTTTCGGTTTGCACCCAAGTCCCGAACTTAGAGATATTTTTGGTTTTGGACCAACCAATTCGACTTGCCTTCATCTCTTGTTAGGTTTATTATATCAATACTCGAACTTATATGCATGTTCAGGGACATCATTTTAACTTTCGGTTTGCACCCAAGTCCCGACCTTAGAGATATTTTTGGTTTCGGACCAACCAATTCGACTTGCCTTCATCTCTTGTTAGGTTTATAATATCAATACTCGAACTTATATGCATGTTCAGGGACATCATTTTAACTTTCGGTTTGCACCCAAGTCCCGAACTTAGTGATATTTTTGGTTTCTTATCAACCAATTGGACTTGCCTTCATCTCTTGTTAGGTTTATAATATCAATACTCGAACTTATATGCATGTTCAGGGACATCATTTTAACTTTCGGTTTGTACCCAAGTCCCGAACTTAGCGATATTTTTGGTTTCTTACCAACCAATTCGACTTGCCTTCATCTCTTGTTAGGTTTATTATATCAATACTCGAACTTATATGCATGTTCAGGGACATCATATTAACTTTCGGTTTGCACCCAAGTCCCGAACTTAGAGATATTTTTGGTTTTGGACCAACCAATTCGACTTGCCTTCATCTCTTGTTAGGTTTATAATATCAATACTCGAACTTATATGCATGTTCAGGGACATCATTTTAACTTTCGGTTTGCGCACAAGTCCCGAACTTAGTGATATTTTTGGTTTCTTACTTACCAATTCGACTTGCCTTCATCTCTTGTTAGGTTTATAATATCAATACTCGAACTTATATGCATGTTCAGGGACATCATTTTAACTTTCAGTTTGTACCCAAGTCCCGAACTTAGAGACATTTTTGGTTTCGGACCAACCAATTCGACTTGCCTTCATCTCTTGTTAGGTTTATAAAATCAATACTCGAACTTATATGCATGTTCAGGGACATCATTTTAACTTTCGGTTTGCACCCAAGTCCCGAACTTAGAGATATTTTTGGTTTTGGACCAACCAATTCGACTTGCCTTCATCTCTTGTTAGGTTTATAATATCAATACTCGAACTTATATGCATGTTCAGGGACATCATATTAACTTTCGGTTTGCACCCAAGTCCCGAACTTAGAGATATTTTTGGTTTTGGACCAACCAATTCGACTTGCCTTCATCTCTTGTTAGGTTTATTATATCAATACTCGAACTTATATGCATGTTCAGGGACATCATTTTAACTTTCGGTTTGCACCCAAGTCCCGACCTTAGAGATATTTTTGGTTTCGGACCAACCAATTCGACTTGCCTTCATCTCTTGTTAGGTTTATAATATCAATACTCGAACTTATATGCATGTTCAGGGACATCATTTTAACTTTCGGTTTGCACCCAAGTCCCGAACTTAGTGATATTTTTGGTTTCTTATCAACCAATTGGACTTGCCTTCATCTCTTGTTAGGTTTATAATATCAATACTCGAACTTATATGCATGTTCAGGGACATCATTTTAACTTTCGGTTTGTACCCAAGTCCCGAACTTAGCGATATTTTTGGTTTCTTACCAACCAATTCGACTTGCCTTCATCTCTTGTTAGGTTTATAATATCAATACTCGAACTTATATGCATGTTCAGGGACATCATTTTAACTTTCGGTTTGTACCCAAGTCCCGAACTTAGCGATATTTTTGGTTTCGGACCAACCAATTCGACTTGCCTTCATCTCTTGTTAGGTTTATAATATCAATACTCGAACTTATATGCATGTTCAGGGACATCATTTTAACTTTCGGTTTGCACCCAAGTCCCGAACTTAGAGATATTTTTGGTTTTGGACCAACCAATTCGACTTGCCTTCATCTCTTGTTAGGTTTATAATATCAATACTCGAACTTATATGCATGTTCAGGGACATCATTTTAACTTTCGGTTTGCACCCAAGTCCCGAACTTAGAGATATTTTTGGTTTTGGACCAACCAATTCGACTTGCCTTCATCTCTTGTTAGGTTTATAATATCAATACTCGAACTTATATGCATGTTCAGGGACATCATTTTAACTTTCGGTTTGCACCCAAGTCCCGAACTTAGAGATATTTTTGGTTTTGGACCAACCAATTCGACTTGCCTTCATCTCTTGTTAGGTTTATAATATCAATACTCGAACTTATATGCATGTTCAGGGACATCATTTTAACTTTCGGTTTGCACCCAAGTCCCGAACTTAGAGATATTTTTGGTTTTGGACCAACCAATTCGACTTGCCTTCATCTCTTGTTAGGTTTATAATATCAATACTCGAACTTATATGCATGTTCAGGGACATCATTTTAACTTTCGGTTTGCACCCAAGTCCCGAACTTAGAGATATTTTTGGTTTTGGACCAACCAATTCGACTTGCCTTCATCTCTTGTTAGGTTTATAATATCAATACTCGAACTTATATGCATGTTCAGGGACATCATTTTAACTTTCGGTTTGCACCCAAGTCCCGAACTTAGAGATATTTTTGGTTTTGGACCAACCAATTCGACTTGCCTTCATCTCTTGTTAGGTTTATAATATCAATACTCGAACTTATATGCATGTTCAGGGACATCATTTTAACTTTCGGTTTGCACCCAAGTCCCGAACTTAGAGATATTTTTGGTTTTGGACCAACCAATTCGACTTGCCTTCATCTCTTGTTAGGTTTATAATATCAATACTCGAACTTATATGCATGTTCAAGGACATCATTTTAACTTTCAGTTTGTACCCAAGTCCCGAACTAAGAGACATTTTTGGTTTCGGACCAACCAATTCGACTTGCCTTCATCTCTTGTTAGGTTTATAAAATCAATACTCGAACTTATATGCATGTTCAGGGACATCATTTTAACTTTCGGTTTGCACCCAAGTCCCGAACTTAGAGATATTTTTGGTTTTGGACCAACCAATTCGACTTGCCTTCATCTCTTGTTAGGTTTATTATATCAATACTCGAACTTATATGCATGTTCAGGGACATCATATTAACTTTCGGTTTGCACCCAAGTCCCGAACTTAGAGATATTTTTGGTTTTGGACCAACCAATTCGACTTGCCTTCATCTCTTGTTAGGTTTATAATATCAATACTCGAACTTATATGCATGTTCAGGGACATCATTTTAACTTTCGGTTTGCGCACAAGTCCCGAACTTAGTGATATTTTTGGTTTCTTACTTACCAATTCGACTTGCCTTCATCTCTTGTTAGGTTTATAATATCAATACTCGAACTTATATGCATGTTCAGGGACATCATTTTAACTTTCAGTTTGTACCCAAGTCCCGAACTTAGAGACATTTTTGGTTTCGGACCAACCAATTCGACTTGCCTTCATCTCTTGTTAGGTTTATAATATCAATACTCGAACTTATATGCATGTTCAGGGACATCATTTTAACTTTCGGTTTGCACCCAAGTCCCCGAACTTAGAGATATTTTTGGTTTTGGACCAACCAATTCGACTTGCCTTCATCTCTTGTTAGGTTTATTAATATCAATACTCGAACTTATATGCTATGTTCAAGGACATCATTTTAACTTTCAGTTTGTACCCAAGTCCCGAACTTAGAGACATTTTTGGTTTCGGACCAACCAATTCGACTTGCCTTCATCTCTTGTTAGGTTTATAAAATCAATACTCGAACTTATATGCATGTTCAGGGACATCATTTTAACTTTCGGTTTGCACCCAAGTCCCGAACTTAGAGATATTTTTGGTTTTGGACCAACCAATTCGACTTGCCTTCATCTCTTGTTAGGTTTATAATATCAATACTCGAACTTATATGCATGTTCAGGGACATCATTTTAACTTTCGGTTTGCACCCAAGTCCCGAACTTAGAGTATTTTTGGTTTTGGACCAACCAATTCGACTTGCCTTCATCTCTTGTTAGGTTTATAATATCAATACTCGAACTTATATGCATGTTCAGGGACATCATTTTAACTTTCGGTTTGCACCCAAGTCCCGAACTTAGAGATATTTTTGGTTTTGGACCAACCAATTCGACTTGCCTTCATCTCTTGTTAGGTTTATAATATCAATACTCGAACTTATATGCATGTTCAGGGACATCATTTTAACTTTCGGTTTGCACCCAAGTCCCGAACTTAGAGATATTTTTGGTTTTGGACCAACCAATTC
>NW_026060466.1:5000-17617 GCF_943734695.1 Anopheles maculipalpis | reverse complement strand
AACTTATATGCATGTTCAGGGACATCATATTAACTTTCGGTTTGTACCCAAGTCCCGAACTTAGTGATATTTTTGGTTTCCGACCAACCAATTCGACTTGCCTTCATCTCTTGTTAGGTTTATAATATCAATACTCGAACTTATATGCATGTTCAGGAACATCATTTTAACTTTCGGTTTGCACCCAAGTCCCGAACTTAGAGATATTTTTGGTTTTGGACCAACCAATTCGACTTGCCTTCATCTCTTGTTAGGTTTATAATATCAATACTCGAACTTATATGCATGTTCAGGGACATCATATTAACTTTCGGTTTGTACCCAAGTCCCGAACTTAGTGATATTTTTGGTTTCCGACCAACCAATTCGACTTGCCTTCATCTCTTGTTAGGTTTATAATATCAATACTCGAACTTATATGCATGTTCAGGGACATCATTTTAACTTTCGGTTTGTACCCAAGTCCCGAACTTAGTGATATTTTTGGTTTCCAACCAACCAATTCGACTTGCCTTCATCTCTTGTTAGGTTTATAATATCAATACTCGAACTTATATGCATGTTCAGGGACATCATATTAACTTTCGGTTTGTACCCAAGTCCCGAACTTAGAGATATTTTTGGTTTCTTACTTACCAATTCGACTTGCCTTCATCTCTTGTTAGGTTTATAATATCAATACTCGAACTTATATGCATGTTCAGGGACATCATATTCACTTTCGGTTTGCACCCAAGTCCCGAACTTAGTGATATTTTTGGTTTCTTACCAACCAATTCGACTTGCCTTCATCTCTTGTTAGGTTTATAATATCAATACTCGAACTTATATGCATGTTCAGGGACATCATTTTAACTTTCGGTTTGCACCCAAGTCCCGAACTTAGAGATATTTTTGGTTTCTTACTTACCAATTCGACTTGCCTTCATCTCTTGTTAGGTTTATAATATCAATACTCGAACTTATATGCATGTTCAGGGACATCATATTCACTTTCGGTTTGCACCCAAGTCCCGAACTTAGTGATATTTTTGGTTTCTTACCAACCAATTCGACTTGCCTTCATCTCTTGTTAGGTTTATAATATCAATACTCGAACTTATATGCATGTTCAGGGACATCATTTTAACTTTCGGTTTGCACCCAAGTCCCGAACTTAGAGATATTTTTGGTTTTGGACCAACCAATTCGACTTGCCTTCATCTCTTGTTAGGTTTATAATATCAATACTCGAACTTATATGCATGTTCAGGGACATCATATTAACTTTCGGTTTGCACCCAAGTCCCGAACTTAGAGATATTTTTGGTTTCTTACTTACCAATTCGACTTGCCTTCATCTCTTGTTAGGTTTATAATATCAATACTCGAACTTATATGCATGTTCAGGGACATCATTTTAACTTTCGGTTTGCACCCAAGTCCCGAACTTAGTGATATTTTTGGTTTCTTACTTACCAATTCGACTTGCCTTCATCTCTTGTTAGGTTTATAATATCAATACTCGAACTTATATGCATGTTCAGGGACATCATTTTAACTTTCGGTTTGCACCCAAGTCCCGAACTTAGAGATATTTTTGGTTTCTTACTTACCAATTCGACTTGCCTTCATCTCTTGTTAGGTTTATAATATCAATACTCGAACTTATATGCATGTTCAGGGACATCATTTTAACTTTCGGTTTGCACCCAAGTCCCGAACTTAGAGATATTTTTGGTTTCTTACTTACCAATTCGACTTGCCTTCATCTCTTGTTAGGTTTATAATATCAATACTCGAACTTATATGCATGTTCAGGGACATCATTTTAACTTTCGGTTTGCACCCAAGTCCCGAACTTAGAGATATTTTTGGTTTCTTACTTACCAATTCGACTTGCCTTCATCTCTTGTTAGGTTTATAATATCAATACTCGAACTTATATGCATGTTCAGGGACATCATATTCACTTTCGGTTTGCACCCAAGTCCCGAACTTAGTGATATTTTTGGTTTCTTACCAACCAATTCGACTTGCCTTCATCTCTTGTTAGGTTTATAATATCAATACTCGAACTTATATGCATGTTCAGGGACATCATTTTAACTTTCGGTTTGCACCCAAGTCCCGAACTTAGAGATATTTTTGGTTTTGGACCAACCAATTCGACTTGCCTTCATCTCTTGTTAGGTTTATAATATCAATACTCGAACTTATATGCATGTTCAGGGACATCATATTAACTTTCGGTTTGCACCCAAGTCCCGAACTTAGAGATATTTTTGGTTTCTTACTTACCAATTCGACTTGCCTTCATCTCTTGTTAGGTTTATAATATCAATACTCGAACTTATATGCATGTTCAGGGACATCATTTTAACTTTCGGTTTGCACCCAAGTCCCGAACTTAGTGATATTTTTGGTTTCTTACTTACCAATTCGACTTGCCTTCATCTCTTGTTAGGTTTATAATATCAATACTCGAACTTATATGCATGTTCAGGGACATCATTTTAACTTTCGGTTTGCACCCAAGTCCCGAACTTAGAGATATTTTTGGTTTCTTACTTACCAATTCGACTTGCCTTCATCTCTTGTTAGGTTTATAATATCAATACTCGAACTTATATGCATGTTCAGGGACATCATTTTAACTTTCGGTTTGCACCCAAGTCCCGAACTTAGAGATATTTTTGGTTTCTTACTTACCAATTCGACTTGCCTTCATCTCTTGTTAGGTTTATAATATCAATACTCGAACTTATATGCATGTTCAGGGACATCATTTTAACTTTCGGTTTGCACCCAAGTCCCGAACTTAGAGATATTTTTGGTTTCTTACTTACCAATTCGACTTGCCTTCATCTCTTGTTAGGTTTATAATATCAATACTCGAACTTATATGCATGTTCAGGGACATCATATTCACTTTCGGTTTGCACCCAAGTCCCGAACTTAGAGATATTTTTGGTTTTGGACCAACCAATTCGACTTGCCTTCATCTCTTGTTAGGTTTATAATATCAATACTCGAACTTATATGCATGTTCAGGGACATCATATTAACTTTCGGTTTGTACCCAAGTCCCGAACTTAGTGATATTTTTGGTTTCCGACCAACCAATTCGACTTGCCTTCATCGCTTGTTAGGTTTATAATATCAATACTCGAACTTATATGCATGTTCAGGGACATCATTTTAACTTTCGGTTTGTACCCAAGTCCCGAACTTAGTGATATTTTTGGTTTCCAACCAACCAATTCGACTTGCCTTCATCTCTTGTTAGGTTTATAATATCAATACTCGAACTTATATGCATGTTCAGGGACATCATATTAACTTTCGGTTTGTACCCAAGTCCCGAACTTAGTGATATTTTTGGTTTCCGACCAACCAATTCGACTTGCCTTCATCTCTTGTTAGGTTTATAATATCAATACTCGAACTTATATGCATGTTCAGGAACATCATTTTAACTTTCGGTTTGCACCCAAGTCCCGAACTTAGAGATATTTTTGGTTTTGGACCAACCAATTCGACTTGCCTTCATCTCTTGTTAGGTTTATAATATCAATACTCGAACTTATATGCATGTTCAGGGACATCATATTAACTTTCGGTTTGTACCCAAGTCCCGAACTTAGTGATATTTTTGGTTTCCGACCAACCAATTCGACTTGCCTTCATCGCTTGTTAGGTTTATAATATCAATACTCGAACTTATATGCATGTTCAGGGACATCATTTTAACTTTCGGTTTGTACCCAAGTCCCGAACTTAGTGATATTTTTGGTTTCCAACCAACCAATTCGACTTGCCTTCATCTCTTGTTAGGTTTATAATATCAATACTCGAACTTATATGCATGTTCAGGGACATCATATTAACTTTCGGTTTGTACCCAAGTCCCGAACTTAGAGATATTTTTGGTTTCTTACTTACCAATTCGACTTGCCTTCATCTCTTGTTAGGTTTATAATATCAATACTCGAACTTATATGCATGTTCAGGGACATCATATTCACTTTCGGTTTGCACCCAAGTCCCGAACTTAGTGATATTTTTGGTTTCTTACCAACCAATTCGACTTGCCTTCATCTCTTGTTAGGTTTATAATATCAATACTCGAACTTATATGCATGTTCAGGGACATCATTTTAACTTTCGGTTTGCACCCAAGTCCCGAACTTAGAGATATTTTTGGTTTCTTACTTACCAATTCGACTTGCCTTCATCTCTTGTTAGGTTTATAATATCAATACTCGAACTTATATGCATGTTCAGGGACATCATATTCACTTTCGGTTTGCACCCAAGTCCCGAACTTAGTGATATTTTTGGTTTCTTACCAACCAATTCGACTTGCCTTCATCTCTTGTTAGGTTTATAATATCAATACTCGAACTTATATGCATGTTCAGGGACATCATTTTAACTTTCGGTTTGCACCCAAGTCCCGAACTTAGAGATATTTTTGGTTTTGGACCAACCAATTCGACTTGCCTTCATCTCTTGTTAGGTTTATAATATCAATACTCGAACTTATATGCATGTTCAGGGACATCATATTAACTTTCGGTTTGCACCCAAGTCCCGAACTTAGAGATATTTTTGGTTTCTTACTTACCAATTCGACTTGCCTTCATCTCTTGTTAGGTTTATAATATCAATACTCGAACTTATATGCATGTTCAGGGACATCATTTTAACTTTCGGTTTGCACCCAAGTCCCGAACTTAGTGATATTTTTGGTTTCTTACTTACCAATTCGACTTGCCTTCATCTCTTGTTAGGTTTATAATATCAATACTCGAACTTATATGCATGTTCAGGGACATCATTTTAACTTTCGGTTTGCACCCAAGTCCCGAACTTAGAGATATTTTTGGTTTCTTACTTACCAATTCGACTTGCCTTCATCTCTTGTTAGGTTTATAATATCAATACTCGAACTTATATGCATGTTCAGGGACATCATTTAACTTTCGGTTTGCACCCAAGTCCCGAACTTAGAGATATTTTTGGTTTCTTACTTACCAATTCGACTTGCCTTCATCTCTTGTTAGGTTTATAATATCAATACTCGAACTTATATGCATGTTCAGGGACATCATTTTAACTTTCGGTTTGCACCCAAGTCCCGAACTTAGAGATATTTTTGGTTTCTTACTTACCAATTCGACTTGCCTTCATCTCTTGTTAGGTTTATAATATCAATACTCGAACTTATATGCATGTTCAGGGACATCATATTCACTTTCGGTTTGCACCCAAGTCCCGAACTTAGTGATATTTTTGGTTTCTTACCAACCAATTCGACTTGCCTTCATCTCTTGTTAGGTTTATAATATCAATACTCGAACTTATATGCATGTTCAGGGACATCATTTTAACTTTCGGTTTGCACCCAAGTCCCGAACTTAGAGATATTTTTGGTTTTGGACCAACCAATTCGACTTGCCTTCATCTCTTGTTAGGTTTATAATATCAATACTCGAACTTATATGCATGTTCAGGGACATCATATTAACTTTCGGTTTGCACCCAAGTCCCGAACTTAGAGATATTTTTGGTTTCTTACTTACCAATTCGACTTGCCTTCATCTCTTGTTAGGTTTATAATATCAATACTCGAACTTATATGCATGTTCAGGGACATCATTTTAACTTTCGGTTTGCACCCAAGTCCCGAACTTAGTGATATTTTTGGTTTCTTACTTACCAATTCGACTTGCCTTCATCTCTTGTTAGGTTTATAATATCAATACTCGAACTTATATGCATGTTCAGGGACATCATTTTAACTTTCGGTTTGCACCCAAGTCCCGAACTTAGAGATATTTTTGGTTTCTTACTTACCAATTCGACTTGCCTTCATCTCTTGTTAGGTTTATAATATCAATACTCGAACTTATATGCATGTTCAGGGACATCATTTTAACTTTCGGTTTGCACCCAAGTCCCGAACTTAGAGATATTTTTGGTTTCTTACTTACCAATTCGACTTGCCTTCATCTCTTGTTAGGTTTATAATATCAATACTCGAACTTATATGCATGTTCAGGGACATCATTTTAACTTTCGGTTTGCACCCAAGTCCCGAACTTAGAGATATTTTTGGTTTCTTACTTACCAATTCGACTTGCCTTCATCTCTTGTTAGGTTTATAATATCAATACTCGAACTTATATGCATGTTCAGGGACATCATATTCACTTTCGGTTTGCACCCAAGTCCCGAACTTAGAGATATTTTTGGTTTTGGACCAACCAATTCGACTTGCCTTCATCTCTTGTTAGGTTTATAATATCAATACTCGAACTTATATGCATGTTCAGGGACATCATATTAACTTTCGGTTTGTACCCAAGTCCCGAACTTAGTGATATTTTTGGTTTCCGACCAACCAATTCGACTTGCCTTCATCGCTTGTTAGGTTTATAATATCAATACTCGAACTTATATGCATGTTCAGGGACATCATTTTAACTTTCGGTTTGTACCCAAGTCCCGAACTTAGTGATATTTTTGGTTTCCAACCAACCAATTCGACTTGCCTTCATCTCTTGTTAGGTTTATAATATCAATACTCGAACTTATATGCATGTTCAGGGACATCATATTAACTTTCGGTTTGTACCCAAGTCCCGAACTTAGAGATATTTTTGGTTTCTTACTTACCAATTCGACTTGCCTTCATCTCTTGTTAGGTTAACACAATTTTTAATGCAATTGCATGTATTTTGTGAGCTTATGGGTGAGGGATTTATGTAGCGGACTTAGAGAAATTTTTGAAGTCCAAACATTCAATTTGGACTCCATACTCCATTGCTCCTCTAAGAGGTACCTAGTACCCCGTACCGAAGCAACCTTCACGTTTGAACTTTCCACTAGGAGGTGCAGCCATCACTCGACATGTTAATCATTATCACCCCATACTACTCTCTATATCCGGATACGGCGCTAACCCGATTGCTTGCCCCGACAGCAATCGACCCACTCGTAAGCGGGTTACCCGTAGGTAAGTCAACGATGCGTATTGCCCCCTTCAAGCAAACCGATCATCACTCCGTGGAGGAGTAATGACGGACCCGTACCGGTATCAACTGCATATGATCAACATTCTTATGAACCCACACACTCTTCGCTTATATGCTCAGTAACATTTCAATACTCTCTCTGTCTTTCGTTTTCCAACTCATTCATCGTGCATACTGAACACACCCGGAAAGGTGCGACAGTACACACGAATACACCACCAAGCATGGGTCGCCTGAGAGGATCGATGCGAACGCATCTCTACAACTCGCAGCTCCCAGCCTGAAGTCCCGTCGTTTGCGGGCGGTCGGTAGGCATCGAAACTAGTCAAGTCCACGGTCGGCGAGGTCAGCTGCCACCAGTGTTCCCTATGGTCAGGTACTAACACGTGCGGTGCGACCCTGCGCGATGCGGCCAAGTCTAGAAGCGGGGATGAGGCGCCAGGCTGCGAGGCAGCGCCAGCGTATCTCGGAGGGTTGTTAGGCCCGCTAGCTTACGATTGCCTATGGGGGTTTGAAGCGCTATCAGCTCGGATTGGTTACGACCTTAGAGGCGTTCAGGCATAATCCAGCGGACGTAGCGTCATACCAAAGTCCGGTCGAACTAGTATTGAGCCAGTGGTCCGTACCTGTGGTTCCTCTCGTACTGCACAGGAATTCCGTTAAGATAGCACAAATGCACACACCAGTAGGGTAAAACTAACCTGTCTCACGACGGTCTAAACCCAGCTCACGTTCCCTTGAAAGGGTGAACAATCCTACGCTTTGGGAATTTTGCTTCACAATGATAGGAAGAGCCGACATCGAAGGATCAAAAAGTCACGTCGCTATGAACGCTTGGCGACCACAAGCCAGTTATCCCTGTAGCTAGCTGATCCAGAGCCGCAGGGGATAGTAGGCGAGACCCATTACTCGCTTATGAGTGCGCCGTATAAATTACGGCCTAGAAAAGGGTCGGTGGTGGCTACCCAGCCACCAGTGTATGAGCGTCCGGCCACGCCCACGATGGAGCTTTGCTACTCCAGCGACGAAGATGAAATGAATAACACCATCATTGCGACGTCGGGGCGCGAGGCAGGGGAGGCGGTCATGGAGTTGGAGCAACCAACAGCCTTAGTGCTAACACCATCGGCATCTCCTGCTCCGGAGGCAGTTGGTGGGACCATCGACGCGGGAAGCTGGGCATTGCTGATGGCACAGCTGCAAAGTATCGCCGCCCAGCTCACAACCGCGCTGGAGGAGTTGCGTTCTTGTCGTGAGGAGAACTCAGCACTTCGACGCGAAAACGAGTTGTTGCGCACGGGCACTCGATCAGTGCTTGAGTTGCAAACTGCGGCGATACACGGCAGTAACCGGGAGTCTGCCCGGAAGCGTCTGCAGCGGCAAAGGCAGCGACAGCGAGAAAAGCAGCAGCGGCAGCAGCAGCAGCAGCAGCAGCAGCAGCAGCAGCAGCAGCAGCAACGTCAGCTGCAGCAGCAGCAGCAGCAGCAGCAGCAGCAGCAGCAGCAGCAGCAGCGTCAGCAGCAGCAGCAGCAGCAGCAGCGTCAGCAGCAGCAGCAGCAGCAGCTGCGTCAGCAGCAGCAGCAGCAGCGTCGGCCTCAGCAGCAGCAGCAGCAGAAGCAGCAGCAGCAACAGCCGCAGCAGCAGCCGCAGCAACAGCAGCTCTGGACGACGGTGGTGAAAGGCCACTCGTCCAAGCGGCAATGCCACCAGCCGCAGCAGCAGCAGCAGCAGCAACAGCAGCGAGGCGAGCGATACGTGCCACCGCAGCTTCGCACACCGCAGCAGCAGCAGCAGCAGCAGCGTCCGCAGCAGCAGCAGCAACAACATCAGCAGCAGTCCAAGGGGCGTCCTGTACGACCTGACCGCATCGCGGTGGTTCCGGGTGCGAACAAAACCTGGACGGAGATGTACGTTAAACTACGTACGTCTCAGGAGCTGCAGGACGTCCGGGCGGACATCGGGATGGGGCGTCGGACCGCGCAGGGCCATCTGATAGTCCCGCTGCGCAAGAACGTGGACAGCGCGGAGCTGGCTCGCCGCATTCAGCTGGCGCTCGGCGAGGATGGCGTGGCCCGGGTCGTGACGGAGATGGGAGAAGTTCTCGTCACAAACGTCGACCCCTTGGCTCAGGAGAGCGACGTGGAGCTTGCCATCAAGCAGCAGCTAGGAGCGGAGCCGGGTATTGCGCGGGTCGAGCTGTGGGAGCTCCGCGATGGCACGAAGCGGGCTCGAGTGCGGCTTCCACTCGGAAAGGCTCGGCTTCTGATTGGCCAGAAGCTTACTCTGTGCCAGTGTGTAAGCGGCATCCGCGAGGTCCCGAAGAAGCCGCTTGATCTTCAGCGCTGCTTCCGCTGCTTACTGACGGGGCACCTGGCGCGAGATTGTCGTGCCCCCACTGACCGGTCGGGTCAGTGCCTGCAGTGTGGCGAGGTAGGCCACCGCATCAGCCAGTGCACCGCGGCGGCTAAGTGCATATTCTGCCAGGGGCCCCATCGCGTGGGCCATTCATCGTGCCCCCAGAACTTGCAATGGCGGGCGTAATGCGGGTGATGCAGGCCAACCTGGGTGGTGGACGCATCGCCCAGGACCTGGCCTTGCAGACAGCCCGCACAAAGCGGGCCGACGTGCTGTTGCTGTCGGAGGTTTACCGGCCTCCAGATGGTAGCGGTAACTGGGTGGTCGACTCGTCGGGGCGAGCAGCTGTGGTGGCGACCGGCCACCTCCCAATCCAGCGGGTCTGGCGCTGTGCCATGCCCGGATTGGCAGCAGCGCAGATTGGAGGGGTGGTTTACATCAGCTGCTACGCCCCTCCGCGTCTCAACACCAGCGAGTTCGAGCAGTTACTGGAGGCGGTGGAGTTGGAGGCCCAACCTCACCCGCGTATCGTCTTGGCAGGCGATTTTAACGCCTGGAACGAGGAGTGGGGTAGCCAGCGTTCTACCTGGCGCGGTGAAGAGCTGCTTGATACCGTCAGGCAGCTGGGCCTTGTGGTCCTGAACCAAGGCTCTGTCCCGACGTTCGTGGGCAACGGAGTCGCCACTCCCAGTGTCGTGGATGTGTCTTTTGCGAGCGCATCCATCGCTCGTCCGGACACTTGGGAGGTGGCAGCAGACACCGCTGCGTGCCACTACACGGCATCGGACCATCGGTATATCTTCTTCACTGTGGGGCCTCCAAATCGTGACCAGCAGCAGCGACAACAGCAGCAGCACCAGCACCAGCAGCAGCAGCAGCAGCAGCAGCAGCAGCAGCAGCAGCAGCAGCAGCAGCAGCAGCATCAGCAACAGCAGCAGCAGCAGCAGCAACAGCAGCAGCAGCAGCAGCAGCAGCATCATCGTCAGCGGGGACAGGGGTCCTCAACGTCGTCCACCACTTTCCGGCACGCTGGCCGTAGATGGAAGACGACGCAGTTTTCGGTCGAGGCATTCACAGCCGCACTCCAGACGGCCGGATTCCCGGAGCGAGCCGTGAGCCAGGAGGGGATGGTCGCTGCCATGTTCGATGCATGCGACGACACGATGGAGCGCGTCACCGTGTCACATCGTGACCCCCATCGCGACCTCTTCTGGTGGACCCCGGAGATTCTGCGTCTTCGGGAGGAGTGTGCGGCTGTGCACGAGAGAATGCTTCGTACGACCGATCTGCAGGAGCGCAGCGCCGTGGCCGCACATCATCGGTCGGCGAGGAGAGCGGTGGAGAAGGCTGTCCGGGCCAGCAAGCGTGCACAGCTTGATGAGCTGATACAACAGGCGGAGACCAATGAGTTTGGGGCCGGTTACCGGGTGGTAATGTCTCGCCTTCGTGGCAGCTTTGTGCCACCGGAGACAGACCGTGCCGTACTGGAACAGATTGCCAACGATCTGTTTCCAACTCATCCGCCTGTTGTCTGGCCGGACTCTGAATTGCCGAGTGCGGACACCGAGGAGCAGAGGACATCGCTGACCCCCGTTACTGCGGACGAGCTGCTTAGCATCGTGGGAACAATGGCGAACAGGAAAGCGCCTGGATTGGACGGTATCCCCAATGCTGCGGTTAAGACGGCAATTAGGAAGTACCCGGAGGTTTTCGTCCGTTTGTACCAGGACTGCCTGGACCGGGGTGCGTTTCCAGCGCCCTGGAAGAGGCAGCGCTTGGTGCTGCTGCCAAAGCCTGGCAAACCTCCCGGGGAAAGCTCCTCCTACCGGCCGCTGTGCATGCTTGATGCACTCGGCAAGGTGTTGGAGCGCCTAATCCTTAACCGGCTGAACGAGTTCCTGGAGGAACCAGATGCGGAACGATTATCGGACGAACAGTACGGATTCCGGCGGGGCAGATCCACCATCAGTGCGATCCAGCGTGTTGTCGAAGCGGGCAGGAAGGCCATGTCCTTTCATCGTACCAATGCCCGAGACAAGCGCTGCCTGATGGTGGTTGCCCTGGACATCCGCAACGCGTTCAACTCCGCGCCTTGGCAGGCCATCGCCAGCGCGTTGAGGGACAAGGGGGTACCGTTGTCGCTGCAGAGGATGCTGAAAAGCTATTTCGAGGATCGGCGACTGGTTATCGACACCAGCGAGGGCCCCGTCGAGCGCAGCATCAGCGCGGGAGTTCCACAGGGTTCCATATTGGGACCCACGCTGTGGAACGTGCTGTACGACGGGGTCCTGGGTGTCCAGTTGCCTGAGGGGGCCGAGGTTATTGGCTACGCCGATGACCTTGTAGTCTTGGTCCCCGCAACGACACCCCAAGCCGCTTCCTCTACTGCTGAACGCGCCATCGCGGCGATCACGACCTGGCTGGACCGGAACCGTCTTTCGTTGGCTCCGGAGAAGACGGAAATGACGCTCATCTCCACCCTGAAGCGCCATCCGGTCGTCAGCATCAACATCGGGGGAGTGGTCGTGCAATCCCAGCGCTCCATCCGCTATCTTGGAGTTTGGTTGCACGACCACCTGTCATGGTTGCCGCACGTTCAGCAGGTTGCAGCGAAGGCCATGAGGGTTGCGGAAGCCATCACGCGCCTCATGCCGAACCACAGTGGCCCAAAATCGTCACGTGCCCGACTACTGGCGGCCGTTGCGGACTCCATCCTTCGCTACGGGGCCCCAGTATGGTCGGAGGGATTGCAGCTGCAACAGTGTCACAGACTGGTGCAGCGTGTGCAGAGGACGACGGCCATTCGGGTGTGTCGGGCTTTCCGGACGGTGAGGGGAGAGACGGCCGTGCTGCTGGCCGGTCTCATCCCGATACGCCTGCTGATCGAGGAGGACAGCAGGGTGCATCATCGTCTGCAGGATCCTGCGAACGAACACTCGAGAGCGAGTGTAAAGAGCATGGAGCGCGACCGTACCTACGGGCAGTGGCAGCAGCAGTGGGACGCGGATGCTGCTAGAGAGGACGCCAGTCGGTTCACTCGGTGGACGTATCGAGTGATACCTGACGTGAGGACATGGCAGTCACGGAAACACGGAGACGTGACGTTCCAGTTGGCGCAGGTTTTGTCCGGTCACGGTTTTTTCCGTGACTACCTGTGCCGGATGGGCTTCACGTCGTCCCCGGACTGCCCCAGATGTCCTGGCGTCGCTGAGACGGCGGAACACGCCGTTTTCAGCTGCC
>NW_026060465.1:7500-17750 GCF_943734695.1 Anopheles maculipalpis | reverse complement strand
ACTTGGGTGCAAACCGAAAGTTAAAATGATGTCCCTGAACATGCATATAAGTTCGAGTATTGATATTATAAACCTAACAAGAGATGAAGGCAAGTCGAATTGGTTGATAAGAAACCAAAAATATCTCTAAGTTCGGGACTTGGGTGCAAACCGAAAGTTAAAATGATGTCCCTGAACATGCATATAAGTTCGAGCATTGATATTATAAACCTAACAAGAGATGAAGGCAAGTCGATTTGGTTGGTGAGAAACCAAAAATATCACTAAGTTCGGGACTTGGGTACAAACCAAAAGTTAATATGATGTCCCTGAACATGCATATAAGTTCGAGTATTGATATTATAAACCTAACAAGAGATGAAGGCAAGTCGAATTGGTTGGTCCAAAACCAAAAATATCTCTAAGTTCGGGACTTGGGTACAAACCGAAAGTTAAAATGATGTCCCTGAACATGCATATAAGTTCGAGTATTGATATTATAAACCTAACAAGAGATGAAGGCAAGTCGAGTTGGTTGGTCCAAAACCAAAAATATCTCTAAGTTCGGGACTTGGGTACAAACCGAAAGTTAAAATGATGTCCCTGAACATGCATATAAGTTCGAGTATTGATATTATAAACCTAACAAGAGATGAAGGCAAGTCGAATTGGTTGGTCCGAAACCAAAAATATCACTAAGTTCGGGACTTGGGTGCAAACCGAAAGTTAAAATGATGTCCCTGAACATGCATATAAGTTCGAGTATTGATATTATAAACCTAACAAGAGATGAAGGCAAGTCGAATTGGTTGGTCCAAAACCAAAAATCTCTCTAAGTTCGGGACTTGGGTACAAACCGAAAGTTAAAATGATGTCCCTGAACATGCATATAAGTTCGAGTATTGATATTATAAACCTAACAAGAGATGAAGGCAAGTCGAATTGGTTGGTCCAAAACCAAAAATATCTCTAAGTTCGGGACTTGGGTACAAACCGAAAGTTAAAATGATGTCCCTGAACATGCATATAAGTTCGAGTATTGATATTATAAACCTAACAAGAGATGAAGGCAAGTCGAATTGGTTGGTCCGAAACCAAAAATATCACTAAGTTCGGGACTTGGGTGCAAACCGAAAGTTAAAATGATGTCCCTGAACATGCATATAAGTTCGAGTATTGATATTATAAACCTAACAAGAGATGAAGGCAAGTCGAATTGGTTGGTCGGAAACCAAAAATATCACTAAGTTCGGGACTTGGGTACAAACCGAAAGTTAATATGATGTCCCTGAACATGCATATAAGTTCGAGTATTGATATTATAAACCTAACAAGAGATGAAGGCAAGTCGAATTGGTTGGTGAGAAACCAAAAATATCACTAAGTTCGGGACTTGGGTACAAACCGAAAGTTAAAATGATGTCCCTGAACATGCACATAAGTTCGAGTATTGATATTATAAACCTAACAAGAGATGAAGGCAAGTCGAATTGGTAAGTAAGAAACCAAAAATATCTCTAAGTTCGGGACTTGTGCGCAAACCAAAAGTTAATATGATGTCCCTG
The DNA here is from genome assembly GCF_943734695.1 of Anopheles maculipalpis. NCBI lineage: Eukaryota > Metazoa > Arthropoda > Insecta > Diptera > Culicidae > Anopheles > Anopheles maculipalpis. Next base: position 16,206 of record NW_026060465.1, on the reverse strand, counting down.
AACATGCATATAAGTTCGAGTATTGATATTATAAACCTAACAAGAGATGAAGGCAAGTCGAATTGGTTGGTCCAAAACCAAAAATATCTCTAAGTTCGGGACTTGGGTACAAACCGAAAGTTAAAATGATGTCCCTGAACATGCATATAAGTTCGAGTATTGATATTATAAACCTAACAAGAGATGAAGGCAAGTCGAATTGGTTGGTCCGAAACCAAAAATATCACTAAGTTCGGGACTTGGGTGCAAACCGAAAGTTAAAATGATGTCCCTGAACATGCATATAAGTTCGAGTATTGATATTATAAACCTAACAAGAGATGAAGGCAAGTCGAATTGGTTGGTAAGAAACCAAAAATATCACTGAGTTCGGGACTTGTGCGCAAACCAAAAGTTAATATGATGTCCCTGAACATGCATATAAGTTCGAGAATTGATATTATAAACCTAACAAGAGATGAAGGCAAGTCGATTTGGTTGGTGAGAAACCAAAAATATCACTAAGTTCGGGACTTGGGTACAAACCGAAAGTTAAAATGATGTCCCTGAACATGCATATAAGTTCGAGTATTGATATTATAAACCTAACAAGAGATGAAGGCAAGTCGAATTGGTTGGTAAGAAACCAAAAATATCACTAAGTTCGGGACTTGGGTACAAACCGAAAGTTAATATGATGTCCCTGAACATGCATATAAGTTCGAGTATTGATATTATAAACCTAACAAGAGATGAAGGCAAGTCGAATTGGTTGGTGAGAAACCAAAAATATCACTAAGTTCGGGACTTGGGTACAAACCGAAAGTTAAAATGATGTCCCTGAACATGCACATAAGTTCGAGTATTGATATTATAAACCTAACAAGAGATGAAGGCAAGTCGAATTGGTTGGTCCGAAACCAAAAATATCTCTAAGTTCGGGACTTGGGTGCAAACCGAAAGTTAAAATGATGTCCCTGAACATGCATATAAGTTCGAGTATTGATATTATAAACCTAACAAGAGATGAAGGCAAGTCGAATTGGTTGGTGAGAAACCAAAAATATCACTAAGTTCGGGACTTGGGTACAAACCGAAAGTTAAAATGATGTCCCTGAACATGCACATAAGTTCGAGTATTGATATTATAAACCTAACAAGAGATGAAGGCAAGTCGAATTGGTAAGTAAGAAACCAAAAATATCTCTAAGTTCGGGACTTGTGCGCAAACCAAAAGTTAATATGATGTCCCTGAACATGCATATAAGTTCGAGTATTGATATTATAAACCTAACAAGAGATGAAGGCAAGTCGAATTGGTTGGTCCAAAACCAAAAATATCACTAAGTTCGGGACTTGGGTACAAACCGAAAGTTAAAATGATGTCCCTGAACATGCATATAAGTTCGAGTATTGATATTATAAACCTAACAAGAGATGAAGGCAAGTCGAATTGGTTGGTGAGAAACCAAAAATATCACTAAGTTCGGGACTTGGGTACAAACCGAAAGTTAAAATGATGTCCCTGAACATGCACATAAGTTCGAGTATTGATATTATAAACCTAACAAGAGATGAAGGCAAGTCGAATTGGTAAGTAAGAAACCAAAAATATCACTAAGTTCGGGACTTGGGTGCAAACCGAAAGTTAAAATGATGTCCCTGAACATGCATATAAGTTCGAGTATTGATATTATAAACCTAACAAGAGATGAAGGCAAGTCGAATTGGTTGGTCGGAAACCAAAAATATCACTAAGTTCGGGACTTGGGTACAAACCGAAAGTTAATATGATGTCCCTGAACATGCATATAAGTTCGAGTATTGATATTATAAACCTAACAAGAGATGAAGGCAAGTCGAATTGGTTGGTGAGAAACCAAAAATATCACTAAGTTCGGGACTTGGGTACAAACCGAAAGTTAAAATGATGTCCCTGAACATGCACATAAGTTCGAGTATTGATATTATAAACCTAACAAGAGATGAAGGCAAGTCGAATTGGTAAGTAAGAAACCAAAAATATCTCTAAGTTCGGGACTTGTGCGCAAACCAAAAGTTAATATGATGTCCCTGAACATGCATATAAGTTCGAGTATTGATATTATAAACCTAACAAGAGATGAAGGCAAGTCGAATTGGTTGGTCCAAAACCAAAAATATCTCTAAGTTCGGGACTTGGGTACAAACCGAAAGTTAAAATGATGTCCCTGAACATGCATATAAGTTCGAGTATTGATATTATAAACCTAACAAGAGATGAAGGCAAGTCGAATTGGTTGGTCCGAAACCAAAAATATCACTAAGTTCGGGACTTGGGTGCAAACCGAAAGTTAAAATGATGTCCCTGAACATGCATATAAGTTCGAGTATTGATATTATAAACCTAACAAGAGATGAAGGCAAGTCGAATTGGTTGGTAAGAAACCAAAAATATCACTGAGTTCGGGACTTGTGCGCAAACCAAAAGTTAATATGATGTCCCTGAACATGCATATAAGTTCGAGCATTGATATTATAAACCTAACAAGAGATGAAGGCAAGTCGATTTGGTTGGTGAGAAACCAAAAATATCACTAAGTTCGGGACTTGGGTACAAACCGAAAGTTAAAATGATGTCCCTGAACATGCATATAAGTTCGAGTATTGATATTATAAACCTAACAAGAGATGAAGGCAAGTCGAATTGGTTGATAAGAAACCAAAAATATCTCTAAGTTCGGGACTTGGGTGCAAACCGAAAGTTAAAATGATGTCCCTGAACATGCATATAAGTTCGAGTATTGATATTATAAACCTAACAAGAGATGAAGGCAAGTCGAATTGGTTGGTCCGAAACCAAAAATATCTCTAAGTTCGGGACTTGGGTGCAAACCGAAAGTTAAAATGATGTCCCTGAACATGCATATAAGTTCGAGTATTGATATTATAAACCTAACAAGAGATGAAGGCAAGTCGAATTGGTTGGTAAGAAACCAAAAATATCACTGAGTTCGGGACTTGTGCGCAAACCAAAAGTTAATATGATGTCCCTGAACATGCATATAAGTTCGAGCATTGATATTATAAACCTAACAAGAGATGAAGGCAAGTCGAATTGGTTGGTCCGAAACCAAAAATGTCTCTAAGTTCGGGACTTGGGTACAAACCGAAAGTTAAAATGATGTCCCTGAACATGCATATAAGTTCGAGTATTGATATTATAAACCTAACAAGAGATGAAGGCAAGTCGAATTGGTTGGTGAGAAACCAAAAATATCACTAAGTTCGGGACTTGGGTACAAACCGAAAGTTAAAATGATGTCCCTGAACATGCACATAAGTTCGAGTATTGATATTATAAACCTAACAAGAGATGAAGGCAAGTCGAATTGGTAAGTAAGAAACCAAAAATATCTCTAAGTTCGGGACTTGGGTACAAACCGAAAGTTAAAATGATGTCCCTGAACATGCATATAAGTTCGAGTATTGATATTATAAACCTAACAAGAGATGAAGGCAAGTCGAATTGGTTGATAAGAAACCAAAAATATCTCTAAGTTCGGGACTTGGGTACAAACCGAAAGTTAAAATGATGTCCCTGAACATGCATATAAGTTCGAGTATTGATATTATAAACCTAACAAGAGATGAAGGCAAGTCGAATTGGTTGGTGAGAAACCAAAAATATCTCTAAGTTCGGGACTTGGGTGCAAACCGAAAGTTAAAATGATGTCCCTGAACATGCATATAAGTTCGAGTATTGATATTATAAACCTAACAAGAGATGAAGGCAAGTCGAATTGGTTGATAAGAAACCAAAAATATCTCTAAGTTCGGGACTTGGGTGCAAACCGAAAGTTAAAATGATGTCCCTGAACATGCATATAAGTTCGAGTATTGATATTATAAACCTAACAAGAGATGAAGGCAGTCGAATTGGTTGATAAGAAACCAAAAATATCACTAAGTTCGGGACTTGGGTGCAAACCGAAAGTTAAAATGATGTCCCTGAACATGCATATAAGTTCGAGTATTGATATTATAAACCTAACAAGAGATGAAGGCAAGTCGAATTGGTTGGTAAGAAACCAAAAATATCACTGAGTTCGGGACTTGTGCGCAAACCAAAAGTTAATATGATGTCCCTGAACATGCATATAAGTTCGAGCATTGATATTATAAACCTAACAAGAGATGAAGGCAAGTCGAATTGGTTGGTCCAAAACCAAAAATATCTCTAAGTTCGGGACTTGGGTACAAACCGAAAGTTAAAATGATGTCCCTGAACATGCATATAAGTTCGAGTATTGATATTATAAACCTAACAAGAGATGAAGGCAAGTCGAATTGGTTGGTCCAAAACCAAAAATATCTCTAAGTTCGGGACTTGGGTACAAACCGAAAGTTAAAATGATGTCCCTGAACATGCATATAAGTTCGAGTATTGATATTATAAACCTAACAAGAGATGAAGGCAAGTCGAATTGGTTGGTCCAAAACCAAAAATATCTCTAAGTTCGGGACTTGGGTACAAACCGAAAGTTAAAATGATGTCCCTGAACATGCATATAAGTTCGAGTATTGATATTATAAACCTAACAAGAGATGAAGGCAAGTCGAATTGGTTGGTCCGAAACCAAAAATATCACTAAGTTCGGGACTTGGGTGCAAACCGAAAGTTAAAATGATGTCCCTGAACATGCATATAAGTTCGAGTATTGATATTATAAACCTAACAAGAGATGAAGGCAAGTCGAATTGGTTGGTCGGAAACCAAAAATATCACTAAGTTCGGGACTTGGGTACAAACCGAAAGTTAATATGATGTCCCTGAACATGCATATAAGTTCGAGTATTGATATTATAAACCTAACAAGAGATGAAGGCAAGTCGAATTGGTTGGTGAGAAACCAAAAATATCACTAAGTTCGGGACTTGGGTACAAACCGAAAGTTAAAATGATGTCCCTGAACATGCACATAAGTTCGAGTATTGATATTATAAACCTAACAAGAGATGAAGGCAAGTCGAATTGGTAAGTAAGAAACCAAAAATATCTCTAAGTTCGGGACTTGTGCGCAAACCAAAAGTTAATATGATGTCCCTGAACATGCATATAAGTTCGAGTATTGATATTATAAACCTAACAAGAGATGAAGGCAAGTCGAATTGGTTGGTCCAAAACCAAAAATATCTCTAAGTTCGGGACTTGGGTACAAACCGAAAGTTAAAATGATGTCCCTGAACATGCATATAAGTTCGAGTATTGATATTATAAACCTAACAAGAGATGAAGGCAAGTCGAATTGGTTGGTCCGAAACCAAAAATATCACTAAGTTCGGGACTTGGGTGCAAACCGAAAGTTAAAATGATGTCCCTGAACATGCATATAAGTTCGAGTATTGATATTATAAACCTAACAAGAGATGAAGGCAAGTCGAATTGGTTGGTAAGAAACCAAAAATATCACTGAGTTCGGGACTTGTGCGCAAACCAAAAGTTAATATGATGTCCCTGAACATGCATATAAGTTCGAGCATTGATATTATAAACCTAACAAGAGATGAAGGCAAGTCGATTTGGTTGGTGAGAAACCAAAAATATCACTAAGTTCGGGACTTGGGTACAAACCGAAAGTTAAAATGATGTCCCTGAACATGCATATAAGTTCGAGTATTGATATTATAAACCTAACAAGAGATGAAGGCAAGTCGAATTGGTTGGTAAGAAACCAAAAATATCACTAAGTTCGGGACTTGGGTACAAACCGAAAGTTAATATGATGTCCCTGAACATGCATATAAGTTCGAGTATTGATATTATAAACCTAACAAGAGATGAAGGCAAGTCGAATTGGTTGGTGAGAAACCAAAAATATCACTAAGTTCGGGACTTGGGTGCAAACCGAAAGTTAAAATGATGTCCCTGAACATGCACATAAGTTCGAGTATTGATATTATAAACCTAACAAGAGATGAAGGCAAGTCGAATTGGTTGGTCCGAAACCAAAAATATCTCTAAGTTCGGGACTTGGGTGCAAACCGAAAGTTAAAATGATGTCCCTGAACATGCATATAAGTTCGAGTATTGATATTATAAACCTAACAAGAGATGAAGGCAAGTCGAATTGGTTGGTCCAAAACCAAAAATATCACTAAGTTCGGGACTTGTGCGCGAACCAAAAGTTAATATGATGTCCCTGAACATGCATATAAGTTCGAGTATTGATATTATAAACCTAACAAGAGATGAAGGCAAGTCGAATTGGTTGGTGAGAAACCAAAAATATCACTAAGTTCGGGACTTGGGTACAAACCGAAAGTTAAAATGATGTCCCTGAACATGCACATAAGTTCGAGTATTGATATTATAAACCTAACAAGAGATGAAGGCAAGTCGAATTGGTAAGTAAGAAACCAAAAATATCTCTAAGTTCGGGACTTGTGCGCAAACCAAAAGTTAATATGATGTCCCTGAACATGCATATAAGTTCGAGTATTGATATTATAAACCTAACAAGAGATGAAGGCAAGTCGAATTGGTTGGTCCAAAACCAAAAATATCACTAAGTTCGGGACTTGGGTACAAACCGAAAGTTAAAATGATGTCCCTGAACATGCATATAAGTTCGAGTATTGATATTATAAACCTAACAAGAGATGAAGGCAAGTCGAATTGGTTGGTGAGAAACCAAAAATATCTCTAAGTTCGGGACTTGGGTACAAACCGAAAGTTAATATGATGTCCCTGAACATGCATATAAGTTCGAGTATTGATATTATAAACCTAACAAGAGATGAAGGCAAGTCGAATTGGTTGGTCCGAAACCAAAAATATCTCTAAGTTCGGGACTTGGGTGCAAACCGAAAGTTAAAATGATGTCCCTGAACATGCATATAAGTTCGAGTATTGATATTATAAACCTAACAAGAGATGAAGGCAAGTCGAATTGGTTGGTCGGAAACCAAAAATATCACTAAGTTCGGGACTTGTGCGCAAACCAAAAGTTAAAATGATGTCCCTGAACATGCATATAAGTTCGAGTATTGATATTATAAACCTAACAAGAGATGAAGGCAAGTCGAATTGGTTGGTCCAAAACCAAAAATATCACTAAGTTCGGGACTTGTGCGCAAACCAAAAGTTAAAATGATGTCCCTGAACATGCATATAAGTTCGAGTATTGATATTATAAACCTAACAAGAGATGAAGGCAAGTCGAATTGGTTGGTGAGAAACCAAAAATATCTCTAAGTTCGGGACTTGGGTGCAAACCGAAAGTTAAAATGATGTCCCTGAACATGCATATAAGTTCGAGTATTGATATTATAAACCTAACAAGAGATGAAGGCAAGTCGAATTGGTTGATAAGAAACCAAAAATATCTCTAAGTTCGGGACTTGGGTGCAAACCGAAAGTTAAAATGATGTCCCTGAACATGCATATAAGTTCGAGTATTGATATTATAAACCTAACAAGAGATGAAGGCAAGTCGAATTGGTTGGTCCGAAACCAAAAATATCTCTAAGTACGGGACTTGGGCACAAACCAAAACTATATACCAAGTGCCTGAAATGTCTATAAACCACACGAAGAACTCTTCACACACAGGTGCGCCTCATAACCTGGTTCAATGTATAAGACATTGGTTTCGGGGGATTTATTGAGAAGAAAATTTTTTTCTCTAACTTTGAGTAAAACTGTCTCAGAATACATATTTAACCACGAAAAGTGAACACCGACAGTAAATAGCAAAAGTCAACCGACCATCAAAGTTGTATGGCGGTGTAGGAGAAGAAAATCCAAGGTCGTTTAATTTAGGGACGTAAGACACGAAATCAAAATTTTGGCATAAAATCTAAAATAATCATCAGACAGTGGTCATCCAAGGCATATAAGAGTCGTCTAACGATGCTGAATGCAATAAGCAATAGCGACTTTTTAAAGATTTTTTTGGATTTTTGTCAAAATGTACCCTTCACAACTTGGTACAAGTCATAGGACATGGGTACCGGTATGACCGACGGAAGATTTTTGGACAAAAAATTTTTTTGCTCTAACTTTGAGTAAAACGGTCTCAGGATGCATTCTTAATCATGAAAAGTGATCTCCGACGGTAAATAGCAAAAGTCACCCGACCATCAAAGTTGCATGGCGGTGCAGGCGACGAAAATCCAAGGTCGTCTAATGTAGGGACGTAAGACACGAAATCAAAATTTTGGCATAAAATCTAAAATAATCATCAGACAGTGGTCATCCAAGGCATATTAGAGTCGTCTAACGATGCTGAATGCAATAAGCAATAGCGACTTTTTAATGATTTTTTTGGATTTTTGTCAAAATGTACCCTTCACAACTTGGTACAAGTCATAGGACATGGGTACCGGTATGACCGACGGAAGATTTTTGGACAAAAAATTTTTTTGCTCTAACTTTGAGTAAAACGGTCTCAGGATGCATTATTAATCATGAAAAGTGATCTCCGACAGTAAATAGCGAAAGTTACCCGACCATCAAAGTTGCATGGCGGTGCAGGAGACGAAAATCCAAGGTCGTCTAATGTAGGGACGTAAGACACGAAATCAAAATTTTGGCATAAAATCTAAAATAATCATCAGACAGTGGTCATCCAAGGCATATTAGAGTCGTCTAACGATGCGAAATGCAATAAGCAATAGCGACTTTTTAATGATTTTTTTGGATTTTTGTCAAAATGTACCCTTCACAACTTGGTACAAGTCATA
>NW_026060464.1:7500-18253 GCF_943734695.1 Anopheles maculipalpis | reverse complement strand
TGATGTCCCTGAACATGCATATAAGTTCGAGTATTGATATTATAAACCTAACAAGAGATGAAGGCAAGTCGAATTGGTTGGTAAGAAACCAAAAATATCACTGAGTTCGGGACTTGTGCGCAAACCAAAAGTTAATATGATGTCCCTGAACATGCATATAAGTTCGAGTATTGATATTATAAACCTAACAAGAGATGAAGGGCAAGTCGAATTGGTTGGTCCAAAACCAAAAATATCTCTAAGTTCGGGACTTGGGTGCAAACCGAAAGTTAAAATGATGTCCCTGAACATGCATATAAGTTCGAGTATTGATATTATAAACCTAACAAGAGATGAAGGCAAGTCGAATTGGTTGATAAGAAACCAAAAATATCTCTAAGTTCGGGACTTGGGTGCAAACCGAAAGTTAAAATGATGTCCCTGAACATGCATATAAGTTCGAGCATTGATATTATAAACCTAACAAGAGATGAAGGCAAGTCGATTTGGTTGGTGAGAAACCAAAAATATCACTAAGTTCGGGACTTGGGTACAAACCGAAAGTTAAAATGATGTCCCTGAACATGCACATAAGTTCGAGTATTGATATTATAAACCTAACAAGAGATGAAGGCAAGTCGAATTGGTAAGTAAGAAACCAAAAATATCTCTAAGTTCGGGACTTGTGCGCAAACCAAAAGTTAATATGATGTCCCTGAACATGCATATAAGTTCGAGTATTGATATTATAAACCTAACAAGAGATGAAGGCAAGTCGAATTGGTTGGTCCAAAACCAAAAATATCACTAAGTTCGGGACTTGGGTACAAACCGAAAGTTAAAATGATGTCCCTGAACATGCATATAAGTTCGAGTATTGATATTATAAACCTAACAAGAGATGAAGGCAAGTCGAATTGGTTGGTGAGAAACCAAAAATATCTCTAAGTTCGGGACTTGGGTACAAACCGAAAGTTAATATGATGTCCCTGAACATGCATATAAGTTCGAGTATTGATATTATAAACCTAACAAGAGATGAAGGCAAGTCGAATTGGTTGGTCCCAAACCAAAAATATCACTAAGTTCGGGACTTGGGTACAAACCGAAAGTTAAAATGATGTCCCTGAACATGCATATAAGTTCGAGTATTGATATTATAAACCTAACAAGAGATGAAGGCAAGTCGAATTGGTTGGTGAGAAACCAAAAATATCTCTAAGTTCGGGACTTGGGTACAAACCGAAAGTTAATATGATGTCCCTGAACATGCATATAAGTTCGAGTATTGATATTATAAACCTAACAAGAGATGAAGGCAAGTCGAATTGGTTGGTCCGAAACCAAAAATATCTCTAAGTTCGGGACTTGGGTGCAAACCGAAAGTTAAAATGATGTCCCTGAACATGCATATAAGTTCGAGTATTGATATTATAAACCTAACAAGAGATGAAGGCAAGTCGAATTGGTTGGTCGGAAACCAAAAATATCACTAAGTTCGGGACTTGTGCGCAAACCAAAAGTTAAAATGATGTCCCTGAACATGCATATAAGTTCGAGTATTGATATTATAAACCTAACAAGAGATGAAGGCAAGTCGAATTGGTTGGTCCAAAACCAAAAATATCACTAAGTTCGGGACTTGTGCGCAAACCAAAAGTTAAAATGATGTCCCTGAACATGCATATAAGTTCGAGTATTGATATTATAAACCTAACAAGAGATGAAGGCAAGTCGAATTGGTTGATAAGAAACCAAAAATATCTCTAAGTTCGGGACTTGGGTGCAAACCGAAAGTTAAAATGATGTCCCTGAACATGCATATAAGTTCGAGTATTGATATTATAAACCTAACAAGAGATGAAGGCAAGTCGAATTGGTTGGTCCGAAACCAAAAATATCTCTAAGTTCGGGACTTGGGTGCAAACCGAAAGTTAAAATGATGTCCCTGAACATGCATATAAGTTCGAGTATTGATATTATAAACCTAACAAGAGATGAAGGCAAGTCGAATTGGTTGGTCCGAAACCAAAAATATCTCTAAGTTCGGGACTTGGGTGCAAACCGAAAGTTAAAATGATGTCCCTGAACATGCATATAAGTTCGAGTATTGATATTATAAACCTAACAAGAGATGAAGGCAGTCGAATTGGTTGATAAGAAACCAAAAATATCACTAAGTTCGGGACTTGGGTGCAAACCGAAAGTTAAAATGATGTCCCTGAACATGCATATAAGTTCGAGTATTGATATTATAAACCTAACAAGAGATGAAGGCAAGTCGAATTGGTTGGTAAGAAACCAAAAATATCACTGAGTTCGGGACTTGGGTGCAAACCGAAAGTTAAAATGATGTCCCTGAACATGCATATAAGTTCGAGTATTGATATTATAAACCTAACAAGAGATGAAGGCAAGTCGAATTGGTTGATAAGAAACCAAAAATATCTCTAAGTTCGGGACTTGGGTACAAACCGAAAGTTAAAATGATGTCCCTGAACATGCATATAAGTTCGAGTATTGATATTATAAACCTAACAAGAGATGAAGGCAAGTCGAATTGGTTGGTGAGAAACCAAAAATATCTCTAAGTTCGGGACTTGGGTGCAAACCGAAAGTTAAAATGATGTCCCTGAACATGCATATAAGTTCGAGTATTGATATTATAAACCTAACAAGAGATGAAGGCAAGTCGAATTGGTTGATAAGAAACCAAAAATATCTCTAAGTTCGGGACTTGGGTGCAAACCGAAAGTTAAAATGATGTCCCTGAACATGCATATAAGTTCGAGTATTGATATTATAAACCTAACAAGAGATGAAGGCAAGTCGAATTGGTTGGTCCGAAACCAAAAATATCTCTAAGTACGGGACTTGGGCACAAACCAAAACTATATACCAAGTGCCTGAAATGTCTATAAACCACACGAAGAACTCTTCACACACAGGTGCGCCTCATAACCTGGTTCAATGTATAAGACATTGGTTTCGGGGGATTTATTGAGAAGAAAATTTTTTTCTCTAACTTTGAGTAAAACTGTCTCAGAATACATATTTAACCACGAAAAGTGAACACCGACAGTAAATAGCAAAAGTCAACCGACCATCAAAGTTGTATGGCGGTGTAGGAGAAGAAAATCCAAGGTCGTTTAATTTAGGGACGTAAGACACGAAATCAAAATTTTGGCATAAAAGCTAAAATAATCATCAGACAGTGGTCATCCAAGGCATATAAGAGTCGTCTAACGATGCTGAATGCAATAAGCAATAGCGACTTTTTAAAGATTTTTTTGGATTTTTGTCAAAATGTACCCTTCACAACTTGGTACAAGTCATAGGACATGGGTACCGGTATGACCGACGGAAGATTTTTGGACAAAAAATTTTTTTGCTCTAACTTTGAGTAAAACGGTCTCAGGATGCATTCTTAATCATGAAAAGTGATCTCCGACGGTAAATAGCAAAAGTCACCCGACCATCAAAGTTGCATGGCGGTGCAGGCGACGAAAATCCAAGGTCGTCTAATGTAGGGACGTAAGACACGAAATCAAAATTTTGGCATAAAATCTAAAATAATCATCAGACAGTGGTCATCCAAGGCATATTAGAGTCGTCTAACGATGCTGAATGCAATAAGCAATAGCGACTTTTTAATGATTTTTTTGGATTTTTGTCAAAATGTACCCTTCACAACTTGGTACAAGTCATAGGACATGGGTACCGGTATGACCGACGGAAGATTTTTGGACAAAAAATTTTTTTGCTCTAACTTTGAGTAAAACGGTCTCAGGATGCATTATTAATCATGAAAAGTGATCTCCGACAGTAAATAGCGAAAGTTACCCGACCATCAAAGTTGCATGGCGGTGCAGGAGACGAAAATCCAAGGTCGTCTAATGTAGGGACGTAAGACACGAAATCAAAATTTTGGCATAAAATCTAAAATAATCATCAGACAGTGGTCATCCAAGGCATATTAGAGTCGTCTAACGATGCGAAATGCAATAAGCAATAGCGACTTTTTAATGATTTTTTTGGATTTTTGTCAAAATGTACCCTTCACAACTTGGTACAAGTCATAGGACATGGGTACCGGTATGACCGACGGAAGATTTTTGGACAAAAAATTTTTTTGCTCTAACTTTGAGTAAAACGGTGTCAGGATGCATTTTTAAGCATGAAAAGTGATCTCCGACAGTAAATAGCGAAAGTTACCCGACCATCAAAGTTGCATGGCGGTGCAGGAGACGAAAATCCAAGGTCGTCTAATGTAGGGACGTAAGACACGAAATCAAAATTTTGGCATAAAAGCTAAAATAATCATCAGACAGTGGTCATCCAAGGCATATAAGAGTTGTCTAACGATGCTGAATGCAATAAGCAATAGCGACTTTTTAAAGATTTTTTTGGATTTTTGTCAAAATGTACCCTTCACAACTTGGTACAAGTCATAGGACATGGGTACCGGTATGACCGACGGAAGATTTTTGGACAAAAAATTTTTTTGCTCTAACTTTGAGTAAAACGGTCTCAGGATGCATTCTTAATCATGAAAAGTGATCTCCGACGGTAAATAGCAAAAGTCACCCGACCATCAAAGTTGCATGGCGGTGCAGGCGACGAAAATCCAAGGTCGTCTAATGTAGGGACGTAAGACACGAAATCAAAATTTTGGCATAAAATCTAAAATAATCATCAGACAGTGGTCATCCAAGGCATATTAGAGTCGTCTAACGATGCTGAATGCAATAAGCAATAGCGACTTTTTAATGATTTTTTTGGATTTTTGTCAAAATGTACCCTTCACAACTTGGTACAAGTCATAGGACATGGGTACCGGTATGACCGACGGAAGATTTTTGGACAAAAAATTTTTTTGCTCTAACTTTGAGTAAAACGGTCTCAGGATGCATTATTAATCATGAAAAGTGATCTCCGACAGTAAATAGCGAAAGTTACCCGACCATCAAAGTTGCATGGCGGTGCAGGAGACGAAAATCCAAGGTCGTCTAATGTAGGGACGTAAGACACGAAATCAAAATTTTGGCATAAAATCTAAAATAATCATCAGACAGTGGTCATCCAAGGCATATTAGAGTCGTCTAACGATGCGAAATGCAATAAGCAATAGCGACTTTTTAATGATTTTTTTGGATTTTTGTCAAAATGTACCCTTCACAACTTGGTACAAGTCATAGGACATGGGTACCGGTATGACCGACGGAAGATTTTTGGACAAAAAATTTTTTTGCTCTAACTTTGAGTAAAACGGTCTCAGGATGCATTATTAATCATGAAAAGTGATCTCCGACAGTAAATAGTGAAAGTTACCCGACCATCAAAGTTGCATGGCGGTGCAGGAGACGAAAATCCAAGGTCGTCTAATGTAGGGACGTAAGACACGAAATCAAAATTTTGGCATAAAAGCTAAAATAAACACCAGACAGTGGTCATCCAAGGCATATTAGAGTCGTCTAATGATGCTGAATGCAATAAGCAATAGCGACTTTTTAATGATTTTTTTGGATTTTTGTCAAAATTTACCCTTCACAACTTGGTACAAGTTATGAGACATGGGTACCGGTATGACCGACGGAAGATTTTTGGACAAAAAATTTTTTTACTATAACTTTGAGTAAAACGGTGTCAGGATGCATTATTAATCACGAAAAGTGATCTCCGACAGTAAATAGCGAAAGTTACCCGACCATCAAAGTTGCATGGCGGTGCAGGAGACGAAAATCCAAGGTCGTCTAATGTAGGGACGTAAGACACGAAATCAAAATTTTGGCATAAAAGCTAAAATAATCACCAGACAGTGGTCATCCAAGGCATATTAGAGTCGTCTAATGATGCTGAATGCAATAAGCAATAGCGACTTTTTAATGATTTTTTTGGATTTTTGTCAAAATTTACCCTTCACAACTTGGTACAAGTTATGAGACATGGGTACCGGTATGACCGACGGAAGATTTTTGGACAAAAAATTTTTTTACTCTAACTTTGAGTAAAACGGTGTCAGGATGCATTATTAATCACGAAAAGTGATCTCCGACAGTAAATAGCGAAAGTTACCCGACCATCAAAGTTGCATGGCGGTGCAGGAGACGAAAATCCAAGGTCGTCTAATGTAGGGACGTAAGACACGAAATCAAAATTTTGGCATAAAAGCTAAAATAAACACCAGACAGTGGTCATCCAAGGCATATTAGAGTCGTCTAATGATGCTGAATGCAATAAGCAATAGCGACTTTTTAATGATTTTTTTGGATTTTTGTCAAAATTTACCCTTTACAACTTGGTACAAGTTATGAGACATGGGTACCGGTATGACCGACGGAAGATTTTTGGACAAAAAATTTTTTTACTCTAACTTTGAGTAAAACGGTGTCAGGATGCATTATTAATCACGAAAAGTGATCTCCGACAGTAAATAGCGAAAGTTACCCGACCATCAAAGTTGCATGGCGGTGCCGGAGACGAAAATCCAAGGTCGTCTAATGTAGGGACGTAAGACACGAAATCAAAATTTTGGCATAAAAGCTAAAATAATCACCAGACAGTGGTCATCCCAGGCATATTAGAGTCGTCTAATGATGCTGAATGCAATAAGCAATAGCGACTTTTAAATGATTTTTTTGGATTTTTGTCAAAATTTACCCTTCACAACTTGGTACAAGTTATGAGACATGGGTACCGGTATGACCGACGGAAGATTTTTGGACAAAAAATTTTTTTACTCTAACTTTGAGTAAAACGGTGTCAGGATGCATTATTAATCACGAAAAGTGATCTCCGACAGTAAATAGCGAAAGTTACCCGACCATCAAAGTTGCATGGCGGTGCCGGAGACGAAAATCCAAGGTCGTCTAATGTAGGGACGTAAGACACGAAATCAAAATTTTGGCATAAAAGCTAAAATAATCACCAGACAGTGGTCATCCAAGGCATATTAGAGTCGTCTTATGATGCTGAATGCAATAAGCAATAGCGACTTTTTAATGATTTTTTTGGATTTTTGTCAAAATTTACCCTTCACAACTTGGTACAAGTTATGAGACATGGGTTCCGGTATGACCGACGGAAAATTTTTGGACAAAAAAATTTTTTACTCTAACTTTGAGTAAAACGGTGTCAGGATGCATTATTAATCACGAAAAGTGATCTCCGACAGTAAATAGCGAAAGTTACCCGACCATCAAAGTTGCATGGCGGTGCCGGAGACGAAAATCCAAGGTCGTCTAATGTAGGGACGTAAGACACGAAATCAAAATTTTGGCATAAAAGCTAAAATAATCACCAGACAGTGGTCATCCAAGGCATATTAGAGTCGTCTAATGATGCTGAATGCAATAAGCAATAGCGACTTTTTAATGATTTTTTTGGATTTTTGTCAAAATTTACCCTTTACAACTTGGTACAAGTTATGAGACATGGGTACCGGTATGACCGACGGAAGATTTTTGGACAAAAAATTTTTTTACTCTAACTTTGAGTAAAACGGTGTCAGGATGCATTATTAATCACGAAAAGTGATCTCCGACAGTAAATAGCGAAAGTTACCCGACCATCAAAGTTGCATGGCGGTGCAGGAGACGAAAATCCAAGGTCGTCTAATGTAGGGACGTAAGACACGAAATCAAAATTTTGGCATAAAAGCTAAAATAATCACCAGACAGTGGTCATCCAAGGCATATTAGAGTCGTCTAATGATGCTGAATGCAATAAGCAATAGCGACTTTTTAATGATTTTTTTGGATTTTTGTCAAAATGTACCCTTCACAACTTGGTACAAGTCATAGGACATGGGTACCGGTATGACCGACGGAAGATTTTTGGACAAAAAATTTTTTTGCTCTAACTTTGAGTAAAACGGTGTCAGGATGCATTTTTAAGCATGAAAAGTGATCTCCGACAGTAAATAGCGAAAGTTACCCGACCATCAAAGTTGCATGGCGGTGCAGGAGACGAAAATCCAAGGTCGTCTAATGTAGGGACGTAAGACACGAAATCAAAATTTTGGCATAAAAGCTAAAATAATCATCAGACAGTGGTCATCCAAGGCATATAAGAGTTGTCTAACGATGCTGAATGCAATAAGCAATAGCGACTTTTTAAAGATTTTTTTGGATTTTTGTCAAAATGTACCCTTCACAACTTGGTACAAGTCATAGGACATGGGTACCGGTATGACCGACGGAAGATTTTTGGACAAAAAATTTTTTTGCTCTAACTTTGAGTAAAACGGTCTCAGGATGCATTCTTAATCATGAAAAGTGATCTCCGACGGTAAATAGCAAAAGTCACCCGACCATCAAAGTTGCATGGCGGTGCAGGCGACGAAAATCCAAGGTCGTCTAATGTAGGGACGTAAGACACGAAATCAAAATTTTGGCATAAAATCTAAAATAATCATCAGACAGTGGTCATCCAAGGCATATTAGAGTCGTCTAACGATGCTGAATGCAATAAGCAATAGCGACTTTTTAATGATTTTTTTGGATTTTTGTCAAAATGTACCCTTCACAACTTGGTACAAGTCATAGGACATGGGTACCGGTATGACCGACGGAAGATTTTTGGACAAAACATTTTTTTGCTCTAACTTTGAGTAAAACGGTCTCAGGATGCATTATTAATCATGAAAAGTGATCTCCGACAGTAAATAGCGAAAGTTACCCGACCATCAAAGTTGCATGGCGGTGCAGGAGACGAAAATCCAAGGTCGTCTAATGTAGGGACGTAAGACACGAAATCAAAATTTTGGCATAAAATCTAAAATAATCATCAGACAGTGGTCATCCAAGGCATATTAGAGTCGTCTAACGATGCGAAATGCAATAAGCAATAGCGACTTTTTAATGATTTTTTTGGATTTTTGTCAAAATGTACCCTTCACAACTTGGTACAAGTCATAGGACATGGGTACCGGTATGACCGACGGAAGATTTTTGGACAAAAAATTTTTTTGCTCTAACTTTGAGTAAAACGGTCTCAGGATGCATTATTAATCATGAAAAGTGATCTCCGACAGTAAATAGTGAAAGTTACCCGACCATCAAAGTTGCATGGCGGTGCAGGAGACGAAAATCCAAGGTCGTCTAATGTAGGGACGTAAGACACGAAATCAAAATTTTGGCATAAAAGCTAAAATAATCATCAGACAGTGGTCATCCAAGGCATATTAGAGTCGTCTAACGATGCGAAATGCAATAAGCAATAGCGACTTTTTAATGATTTTTTTGGATTTTTGTCAAAATGTACCCTTCACAACTTGGTACAAGTCATAGGACATGGGTACCGGTATGACCGACGGAAGATTTTTGGACAAAAAATTTTTTTGCTCTAACTTTGAGTAAAACGGTCTCAGGATGCATTATTAATCATGAAAAGTGATCTCCGACAGTAAATAGTGAAAGTTACCCGACCATCAAAGTTGCATGGCGGTGCAGGAGACGAAAATCCAAGGTCGTCTAATGTAGGGACGTAAGACACGAAATCAAAATTTTGGCATAAAAGCTAAAATAATCATCAGACAGTGGTCATCCAAGGCATATAAGAGTCGTCTAACGATGCTGAATGCAATAAGCAATAGCGACTTTTTAATGATTTTTTTGGATTTTTGTCAAAATTTACCCTTCACAACTTGGTACAAGTTATGAGACATGGGTACCGGTATAACCGACGGAAGATTTTTTGACAAAAATTTTTTTGACTCTAACTTTGAGTAAAACTGTGTCAGGATGCATTTTTAAGCATGAAAAGTGAACTCCGACGGTAAATAGCAAAAGTCACCCGACCCTCAAAGTTGTATGGCGATGTAGGAGAAAAAAATTCCGAGGTCGTTTAATTTTGGGATGGATAAAAATGGTCACTTGTGGTAAAGTGATGTTGTTCATTGGCTATAGTAAGAGGGTATGGTGTCGTGACACAAAAATGAAAAATGTATGGGAACGTGTTCTAAACACTGTCACAAGGTGCAAATCGAGTATCTAGTCGTACCTTAGACACCAGTTCGGGTAAATGAGCCTCTGCTTGGCTCATATGTATGGGGAAAAGTAAGGGTGACCGACATGTCCAAAGGTAAAAAGCGAAAATTCACCCGGCCCTCAGACTTGTATGGAGGTATAGGAGAAAAATGTGTCAAAGTCGTTTAATGTAGGGACGGATAAAAATGGTCACTTGTGGTAAGGTGATGTTGTTCGTTGGCTATAGTAAGAGGGTATGGTGTCGTGACACAAAAATGAAAAATGTATAGAAACGTGTTCTAAACACTGTCACAAGGTGCAAGTTGAGTATCTAGTCGTACCTTAGACACCAGTACGGGTTACTGAGCCAATGTTGTGCATAGCTAGGGTATCGGGACGATGCCCTAAAACCCTCAAAGGATTGTAGTGTGTTGGATGTTATCTCCTGTTGGTCGTACGGCAACCATACCCGGTTGGAAGTACCGCGGACTCTGAACGTCTCCGCATCAAAACGTTCGCCATGCGAATATACAAATTGAATAAGCTTGACGTAGTGTAAGGTATCGAAACGAATAAGTAGAGAAATTAAGGGTCCGAGAGCAATCTCGTGATTCTACGGTGAGGTGTGAGAAATGACACGAAGCTGTCAAGAGGTCTCCCTGAGTGAGGAAGGCAATGTTCGGGTGCTTCGATCTATTGGGCCGGCGTGCCGCAGTAGATCAAGCAAATGTGAGAGAAACTCGGGTCTGCGGGGACTTAGTGCCTCGGTAGACAACAAACACACGACAATCGGTGGATAGTCGAAT
>NW_026060463.1:10000-12500 GCF_943734695.1 Anopheles maculipalpis | reverse complement strand
TGATATTATAAACCTAACAAGAGATGAAGGCAAGTCGATTTGGTTGGTGAGAAACCAAAAATATCACTAAGTTCGGGACTTGGGTACAAACCGAAAGTTAAAATGATGTCCCTGAACATGCATATAAGTTCGAGTATTGATATTATAAACCTAACAAGAGATGAAGGCAAGTCGAATTGGTTGGTAAGAAACCAAAAATATCACTAAGTTCGGGACTTGGGTACAAACCGAAAGTTAAAATGATGTCCCTGAACATGCATATAAGTTCGAGTATTGATATTATAAACCTAACAAGAGATGAAGGCAAGTCGAATTGGTTGGTCCGAAACCAAAAATATCTCTAAGTACGGGACTTGGGCACAAACCAAAACTATATACCAAGTGCCTGAAATGTCTATAAACCACACGAAGAACTCTTCACACACAGGTGCGCCTCATAACCTGGTTCAATGTATAAGACATTGGTTTCGGGGGATTTATTGAGAAGAAAATTTTTTTCTCTAACTTTGAGTAAAACTGTCTCAGAATACATATTTAACCACGAAAAGTGAACACCGACAGTAAATAGCAAAAGTCAACCGACCATCAAAGTTGTATGGCGGTGTAGGAGAAGAAAATCCAAGGTCGTTTAATTTAGGGACGTAAGACACGAAATCAAAATTTTGGTATAAAATCTAAAATAATCATCAGACAGTGGTCATCCAAGGCATATAAGAGTCGTCTAACGATGCTGAATGCAATAAGCAATAGCGACTTTTTAAAGATTTTTTTGGATTTTTGTCAAAATGTACCCTTCACAACTTGGTACAAGTCATAGGACATGGGTACCGGTATGACCGACGGAAGATTTTTGGACAAAAAATTTTTTTGCTCTAACTTTGAGTAAAACGGTCTCAGGATGCATTCTTAATCATGAAAAGTGATCTCCGACGGTAAATAGCAAAAGTCACCCGACCATCAAAGTTGCATGGCGGTGCAGGAGACGAAAATCCAAGGTCGTCTAATGTAGGGACGTAAGACACGAAATCAAAATTTTGGCATAAAAGCTAAAATAATCATCAGACAGTGGTCATCCAAGGCATATAAGAGTCGTCTAACGATGCTGAATGCAATAAGCAATAGCGACTTTTTAATGATTTTTTTGGATTTTTGTCAAAATGTACCCTTCACAACTTGGTACAAGTCATAGGACATGGGTACCGGTATGACCGACGGAAGATTTTTGGACAAAAAATTTTTTTGCTCTAACTTTGAGTAAAACGGTCTCAGGATGCATTATTAACCACGAAAAGTGAACACCGACAGTAAATAGCAAAAGTCAACCGACCATCAAAGTTGTATGGCGGTGTAGGAGAAGAAAATCCAAGGTCGTCTAATGTAGGGACGTAAGACACGAAATCAAAATTTTGGCATAAAAGCTAAAATAATCATCAGACAGTGGTCATCCAAGGCATATTAGAGTCGTCTAACGATGCTGAATGCAATAAGCAATAGCGACTTTTTAAAGATTTTTTTGGATTTTTGTCAAAATGTACCCTTCACAACTTGGTACAAGTCATAGGACATGGGTACCGGTATGACCGACGGAAGATTTTTGGACAAAAAATTTTTTTGCTCTAACTTTGAGTAAAACGGTCTCAGGATGCATTATTAATCATGAAAAGTGATCTCCGACAGTAAATAGCGAAAGTTACCCGACCATCAAAGTTGCATGGCGGTGCAGGAGACGAAAATCCAAGGTCGTCTAATGTAGGGACGTAAGACACGAAATCAAAATTTTGGCATAAAAGCTAAAATAATCATCAGACAGTGGTCATCCAAGGCATATAAGAGTCGTCTAACGATGCTGAATGCAATAAGCAATAGCGACTTTTTAATGATTTTTTTGGATTTTTGTCAAAATGTACCCTTCACAACTTGGTACAAGTCATAGGACATGGGTACCGGTATGACCGACGGAAGATTTTTGGACAAAAAAATTTTTTGCTCTAACTTTGAGTAAAACGGTCTCAGGATGCATTATTAATCATGAAAAGTGATCTCCGACAGTAAATAGTGAAAGTTACCCGACCATCAAAGTTGCATGGCGGTGCAGGAGACGAAAATCCAAGGTCGTCTAATGTAGGGACGTAAGACACGAAATCAAAATTTTGGCATAAAAGCTAAAATAATCATCAGACAGTGGTCATCCAAGGCATATAAGAGTCGTCTAACGATGCTGAATGCAATAAGCAATAGCGACTTTTTAATGATTTTTTTGGATTTTTGTCAAAATGTACCCTTCACAACTTGGTACAAGTCATAGGACATGGGTACCGGTATGACCGACGGAAGATTTTTGGACAAAAAATTTTTTTGCTCTAACTTTGAGTAAAACGGTCTCAGGATGCATTATTAATCATGAAAAGTGATCTCCGACAGTAAATAGCGAAAGTTACCCGACCATCAAAGTTGCATGGCGGTGCAGGAGACGAAAATCCAAGGTCGTCTAATGTAGGGA
>NW_026060462.1:2500-15000 GCF_943734695.1 Anopheles maculipalpis | reverse complement strand
GTTCAGTGGCGAACCTGGGGCAGCTGAAAACGGAGTGTTCCGCCGTCTCAGCGACGCCAGGACATCTGGGGCAGTCCGGGGACGACGTGAAGCCCATCCGGCACAGGTAGTCACGGAAAAAACCGTGACCGGACAAAACCTGCGCCAACTGGAACGTCACGTCTCCGTGTTTCCGTGACTGCCATGTCCTCACGTCAGGTATCACTCGATACGTCCACCGAGTGAACCGACTGGCGTCCTCTCTGGCAGCATTCGCGTCCCACTGCTGCTGCCACTGCCCGTAGGTACGGTCGCGCTCCATGCTCTTTACACTCGCTCTCGAGTGTTCGTTCGCAGGATCCTGCAGACGATGATGCACCCTGCTGTCCTCCTCGATCAGCAGGCATATCGGGATGAGACCGGCCAGCAGCACGGCCGTCTCTCCCCTCACCGTCCGGAAAGCCCGACACACCCGAATGGCCGTCGTCCTCTGCACACGCTGCACCAGTCTGTGACACTGTTGCAGCTGCAATCCCTCCGACCATACTGGGGCCCCGTAGCGAAGGATGGAGTCCGCAACGGCCGCCAGTAGTCGGGCACGTGACGATTTCGGGCCACTGTGGTTCGGCATGAGGCGCGTGATGGCTTCCGCAACCCTCATGGCCTTCGCTGCAACCTGCTGAACGTGCGGCAACCATGACAGGTGGTCGTGCAACCATACTCCAAGATAGCGGATGGAGCGCTGGGATTGCACGACCACTCCCCCGATGTTGATGCTGACGACCGGATGACGCTTCAGGGTGGAGATGAGCGTCATTTCCGTCTTCTCCGGAGCCAACGAAAGACGGTTCCGGTCCAGCCAGGTCGTGATCGCCGCGATGGCGCGTTCAGCAGTTGAGGAAGCGGCTTGGGGTGTCGTTGCGGGGACCAAGACTACAAGGTCATCGGCGTAGCCAATAACCTCGGCCCCCTCAGGCAACTGGACACCCAGGACCCCGTCATACAGCACGTTCCACAGCGTGGGTCCCAATATGGAACCCTGTGGAACTCCCGCGCTGATGCTGCGCTCGACGGGGCCCTCGCTGGTGTCGATAACCAGTCGCCGATCCTCGAAGTAGCTTTTCAGCATCCTCTGCAGCGACGACGGTACCCCCTTGTCCCTCAACGCGCTGGCGATGGCCTGCCAAGGCGCAGAGTTGAACGCGTTGCGGATGTCCAGGGCAACCACCATCAGGCAGCGCTTGTCTCGGGCATTGGTACGATGAAAGGACATGGCCTTCCTGCCCGCTTCGACAACACGCTGGATCGCACTGATGGTGGATCTGCCCCGCCGGAATCCGTACTGTTCGTCCGATAATCGTTCCGCATCTGGTTCCTCCAGGAACTCGTTCAGCCGGTTAAGGATTAGGCGCTCCAACACCTTGCCGAGTGCATCAAGCATGCACAGCGGCCGGTAGGAGGAGCTTTCCCCAGGAGGTTTGCCAGGCTTTGGCAGCAGCACCAAGCGCTGCCTCTTCCAGGGCGCTGGAAACGCACCCCGGTCCAGGCAGTCCTGGTACAAACGGACGAAAACCTCCGGGTACTTCCTAATTGCCGTCTTAACCGCAGCATTGGGGATACCGTCCAATCCAGGCGCTTTCCTGTTCGCCATTGTTCCCACGATGCTAAGCAGCTCGTCCGCAGTAACGGGGGTCAGCGATGTCCTCTGCTCCTCGGTGTCCGTACTCGGCAATTCGGAGTCCGGCCAGACAACAGGCGGATGAGTTGGAAACAGATCGTTGGCAATCTGTTCCAGTACGGCACGGTCTGTCTCCGGTGGCACAAAGCTGCCACGAAGGCGAGACATTACCACCCGGTAACCGGCCCCAAACTCATTGGTCTCCGCCTGTTGTATCAGCTCATCAAGCTGTGCACGCTTGCTGGCCCGGACAGCCTTCTCCACCGCTCTCCTCGCCGACCGATGATGTGCGGCCACGGCACTGCGCTCCTGCAGATCGGTCGTACGAAGCATTCTCTCGTGCACAGCCGCACACTCCTCCCGAAGACGCAGAATCTCCGGGGTCCACCAGAAGAGGTCGCGATGGGGGTCACGATGTGACACGGTGACGCGCTCCATCGTGTCGTCGCATGCATCGAACATGGCGGCGACCATCCCCTCCTGGCTCACGGCTCGCTCCGGGAATCCGGCCGTCTGGAGTGCGGCTGTGAATGCCTCGACCGAAAACTGCGTCGTCTTCCATCTACGGCCAGCGTGCCGGAAAGTGGTGGACGACGTTGAGGACCCCTGTCCCCGCTGACGATGATGCTGCTGCTGCTGCTGTTGCTGCTGCTGCTGCTGCTGTTGCTGCTGCTGCTGCTGCTGCTGCTGCTGCTGCTGCTGGTGCTGGTGCTGCTGCTGCTGCTGCTGCTGCTGCTGCTGCTGGTGCTGGTGCTGCTGCTGTTGTCGCTGCTGCTGGTCACGAGTTGGAGGCCCCACGGTGAAGAAAATATACCGATGGTCCGATGCCGTGTAGTGGCACGCAGCGGTGTCCACTGCCACCTCCCAAGTGTCCGGACGAGCGATGGATGTGCTCGCAAAAGACACATCCACGACACTGGGAGTGGCGACTCCGTTGCCCACGAACGTCGGGACCGAGCCTTGGTTCAGGACCACAAGGCCCAGCTGCCTGACGGTATCAAGCAGCTCTTCACCGCGCCAGGTAGAACGCTGGCTACCCCACTCCTCGTTCCAGGCGTTAAAATCGCCTGCCAAGACGATACGCGGGTGAGGTTGGGCCTCCAACTCCACCGCCTCCAGTAACTGCTCGAACTCGCTGGTGTTGAGACGCGGAGGGGCGTAGCAGCTGATGTAAACCACCCCTCCGATCTGCGCTGCTGCCAATCCGGGCATGGCACAGCGCCAGACCCGCTGGATAGGGAGGTGGCCGGTCGCCACCACAGCTGCTCCCCCCGACGAGTCGACCGCCCAGTTACCGCTACCATCTGGAGGCCGGTAAACCTCCGACAGCAACAGCACGTCGGCCCGCTTTGTGCGGGCTGTCTGCAAGGCCAGGTCCTGGGCGATGCGTCCACCACCCAGGTTGGCCTGCATCACCCGCATTACGCCCGCCATTGCAAGTTCTGGGGGCACGATGAATGGCCCACGCGATGGGGCCCCTGGCAGAATATGCACTTAGCCGCCGCGGTGCACTGGCTGATGCGGTGGCCTACCTCGCCACACTGCAGGCACTGACCCGACCGGTCAGTGGGGGCACGACAATCTCGCGCCAGGTGCCCCGTCAGTAAGCAGCGGAAGCAGCGCTGAAGATCAAGCGGCTTCTTCGGGACCTCGCGGATGCCGCTTACACACTGGCACAGAGTAAGCTTCTGGCCAATCAGAAGCCGAGCCTTTCCGAGTGGAAGCCGCACTCGAGCCCGCTTCGTGCCATCGCGGAGCTCCCACAGCTCGACCCGCGCAATACCCGGCTCCGCTCCTAGCTGCTGCTTGATGGCAAGCTCCACGTCGCTCTCCTGAGCCAAGGGGTCGACGTTTGTGACGAGAACTTCTCCCATCTCCGTCACGACCCGGGCCACGCCATCCTCGCCGAGCGCCAGCTGAATGCGGCGAGCCAGCTCTGCGCTGTCCACGTTCTTGCGCAGCGGGACTATCAGATGGCCTTGCGCGGTCCGACGCCCCATCCCGATGTCCGCCCGGACGTCCTGCAGCTCCTGAGACGTACGTAGTTTAACGTACATCTCCGTCCAGGTTTTGTTCGCACCCGGAACCACCGCGATGCGGTCAGGTCGTACAGGACGCCCCTTGGACTGCTGCTGATGTTGTTGCTGCTGCTGCTGCGGACGCTGCTGCTGCTGCTGCTGCTGCTGCGGTGTGCGAAGCTGCGGTGGCACGTATCGCTCGCCTCGCTGCTGTTGCTGCTGCTGCTGCTGCTGCGGCTGGTGGCATTGCCGCTTGGACGAGTGGCCTTTCACCACCGTCGTCCAGAGCTGCTGTTGCTGCGGCTGCTGCTGCGGCTGTTGCTGCTGCTGCTTCTGCTGCTGCTGCTGCTGAGGCTGACGCTGCTGCTGCTGCTGCTGACGCAGCTGCTGCTGCTGCTGCTGCTGACGCTGCTGCTGCTGCTGCTGCTGCTGCTGACGCTGCTGCTGCTGCTGCTGCTGCTGCTGCTGCTGCTTCTGCTGCAGCTGACGTTGCTGCTGCTGCTGCTGCTGCTGCTGCTGCTGCTGCTGCTGCTGCTGCTGCTGCTGCTGCTGCTTTTCTCGCTGTCGCTGCCTTTGCCGCTGCAGACGCTTCCGGGCAGACTCCCGGTTACTGCCGTGTATCGCCGCAGTTTGCAACTCGAGCACTGATCGAGTGCCCATGCGCAGCAACTCGTTTTCGCGTCGAAGTGCTGAGTTCTCCTCACGGCAAGAACGCAACTCCTCCAGTGCGGTTGTGAGCTGGGCGGCGATACTTTGCAGCTGTGCCATCAGCAATGCCCAGCTTCCCGCGTCGATGGGCCCACCAACTGCCTCCGGAGCAGGAGATGCCGATGGTGTTAGCACTAAGGCTGTTGGTTGCTCCAACTCCATGACCGCCTCCCCTGCCTCGCGCCCCGACGTCGCAATGATGGTGTTGTTGAGTTCATCATCGTCGCTGGAGTAGCAAAGCTCCATCGTGGGCGTGGCCGGACGCTCATACACTGGTGGCTGGGTAGCCACCACCGACCCTTTTCTAGGCCGTAATTGATACGGCGCACTCATAAGCGAGTAATGGGTCTCGTCTACTATCCCCTTCGGCTCTGGATCAGCTAGCTCCGCTCCTTCCCCCGGAAAACTCACGGAAACCCTCGGAGAAACAGGTTTTCCGGCTCCAGGGGGGTGGTGGTAGGTGGGAGCGGGGCGGGGTGATGTTTTCTACCTTCCTTACTCCAAGCCGCGTCGCTGGACACCCAACTTCGTACTATCCGGCCGGAAAATGGTGCCCGGAAAATTTGACTTTTCCGGCCGAAGTCGGGAAATCCAGGTTCTAAAGATGGGAATTGATGGAAATTTCCCTAACGAGCAACTTTCTCTTCCACACGAGACCGCTATCTCCCTTCCTTCCCCGGGAAAATCGCGGAAAACCGCTTAAAAAACCGATTTTTCCGCTTCGGGGGGTTGGTAGGTGGTGGGGGTAGGTGGGAGCGGGGCGGGGGGGTGTGCGTTCGCTTCCTACCGTTGAGCTGCGTCGTTGGACACCCCACTTGCCCGGGTCCAGTTGATAGTTTGGAAAGGGGGGCTGCCCGGAAAAACCCTATTTTCCAGGGGGGGTGGGGGGAAATCCTTGCGGGGGGGTATTCTTCTTTAAAATCGGGCTCCGTGCCCCATATAAACCCCTATCGGGAAAAGCCCGGTTTTCCCGTGAGTGTCGGAAAACTCTTCCACCGGTGGCTTTTCCTGGCTGTATCGCCCCCTGGTGGTGGAAAATCGGTCGGTTTTCCAGGGGGGTGGGTGGGGGGGGTCCACCCGAACAACTCCACCGAAGACCCCAAGACGCTATCTCCCTTCCTTCCCCGGGAAAATCGCGGAAAACCGCTAAGAAAACCGGTTTTACGGCTCCGGGGGGTTGGTGGGTGGTTGGGGTAGGTGGGGGCGGGGCGGGGGGGTGTGCTTTCACTTCGTACCGTTGAGCTGCGTCGTTGGACACCCCACTTACCCGGGTCCGGTTGATAGTTTGGAAAGGGGGGCTGCCCGGAAAAACCCTATTTTCCAGGGGGGGTGGGGGGAAATCCTTGCGGGGGGGTATTCTCCTTTAAAAACGGGCTCCGTCCCCCATATAAACCCCTATCGGGAAAAGCCCGGTTTTCCCGTGAGGGTCGGAAAACTCTTCAACCGGTGGCTTTTCCTGGCTGTAGCGCCCCCTGGTGGTGGAAAATCGGTCGGTTTTCCAGGGGGGTGGGTGGGGGGGGTCCACCCGAACAACTCCACCGAAGACCCCAAGTCGCTATCTCCCCTCCTTCCCCGGGAAAACGCGGAAAAACCGTTTGTGAGGGTGTTTTTCCGCTCCAGTGGGTGGTGGGTGGGTGGGAGGGGGGCGGGATGGTCACTCCCAGTTTCCACTTACCGAGACGCGTCGATGGAGGGGTCGCACGCCCGGATCGGTTGACTGGCCGGCCGAACCTCCAAAAAGCGGCCAGTGGGCCCGCCGGGAACTCTCGGGAAACCAGGGCGGACACTCTGAACAACCCGTCCGAACACCGGGTGCTCCGCACAAAATGTTCCGTCCGGGTGTTGGTGGTACAGGGACCAGTTTTTAACGGTTTTTAACGGTTTTTAACGGCTTTTTTCACACACACGCCGCCATTTTCGGAAGGCGAAAAACGGCGTCCTTTTTTGGTGCGAAACTTTGCCGCCCTGTAACTCCGCCAGTTTTCACTCGATTGTCTTGAAACTTTCTGGAATTGTTCTCCTCCAAGAAACGCACAAATCTTTGTATGGCAGCTCTCTTCTAGCTCTTAAGCTACACTGGCTATTTTAAGTTCAATTTTCACTTTTTAATCACTCACATATCACTGAACTCCATTCTTTTCAAAGTTTTTCCTTCTCAAAAACATGCGGCACACTGGCCCGCTTCTTTTAAGACCTCATTTGGCCCGATCGGTCCACTACTTTTCTTAATATTCGCGAAAAACCATCCCGCGAAAAACTCCCTCAATTTTCCGAATTTTCCGGAAAAACTCGGAGGGGGGGCGTAGGACCAAGATCGGGGGCCGCACACGTAAATTCACCACCCTAACTATTGAATTCACTGAATAACACGAAAAAATTTTTTTTCTCACGGAGCACAGCACAGGCACGTCTGCTCACTTCGGCTGACCGATCGCAACTACAGGGATAACTGGCTTGTGGTCGCCAAGCGTTCATAGCGACGTGACTTTTTGATCCTTCGATGTCGGCTCTTCCTATCATTGTGAAGCAAAATTCCCAAAGCGTAGGATTGTTCACCCTTTCAAGGGAACGTGAGCTGGGTTTAGACCGTCGTGAGACAGGTTAGTTTTACCCTACTGGTGTGTGCATTTGTGCTATCTTAACGGAATTCCTGTGCAGTACGAGAGGAACCACAGGTACGGACCACTGGCTCAATACTAGTTCGACCGGACTTTGGTATGACGCTACGTCCGCTGGATTATGCCTGAACGCCTCTAAGGTCGTAACCAATCCGAGCTGATAGCGCTTCAAACCCCCATAGGCAATCGTAAGCTAGCGGGCCTAACAACCCTCCGAGATACGCTGGCGCTGCCTCGCAGCCTGGCGCCTCATCCCCGCTTCTAGACTTGGCCGCATCGCGCAGGGTCGCACCGCACGTGTTAGTACCTGACCATAGGGAACACTGGTGGCAGCTGACCTCGCCGACCGTGGACTTGACTAGTTTCGATGCCTACCGACCGCCCGCAAACGACGGGACTTCAGGCTGGGAGCTGCGAGTTGTAGAGATGCGTTCGCATCGATCCTCTCAGGCGACCCATGCTTGGTGGTGTATTCGTGTGTACTGTCGCACCTTTCCGGGTGTGTTCAGTATGCACGATGAATGAGTTGGAAAACGAAAGACAGAGAGAGAATTGAAATGTTACTGAGCATATAAGCGAAGAGTGTGTGGGTTCATAAGAATGTTGATCATATGCAGTTGATACCGGTACGGGTCCGTCATTACTCCTCCACGGAGTGATGATCGGTTTGCTTGAAGGGGGCAATACGCATCGTTGACTTACCTACGGGTAACCCGCTTACGAGTGGGTCGATTGCTGTCGGGGCAAGCAATCGGGTTAGCGCCGTATCCGGATATAGAGAGTAGTATGGGGTGATAATGATTAACATGTCGAGTGATGGCTGCACCTCCTAGTGGAAAGTTCAAACGTGAAGGTTGCTTCGGTACGGGGTACTAGGTACCTCTTAGAGGAGCAATGGAGTATGGAGTCCAAATTGAATGTTTGGACTTCAAAAATTTCTCTAAGTCCGCTACATAAATCCCTCACCCATAAGCTCACAAAATACATGCAATTGCATTAAAAATTTTGATAACCTAACAAGAGATGAAGGCAAGTCGAATTGGTTGGTCCAAAACCAAATATATCACTAAGTTCGGGACTTGGGTGCAAACCGAAAGTTAAAATGATGTCCCTGAACATGCATATAAGTTCGAGTATTGATATTATAAACCTAACAAGAGATGAAGGCAAGTCGAATTGGTTGGTCCAAAACCAAAAATATCACTAAGTTCGGGACTTGGGTACAAACCGAAAGTTAATATGATGTCCCTGAACATGCATATAAGTTCGAGTATTGATATTATAAACCTAACAAGAGATGAAGGCAAGTCGAATTGGTTGGTCCAAAACCAAAAATATCACTAAGTTCGGGACTTGGGTACAAACCGAAAGTTAATATGATGTCCCTGAACATGCATATAAGTTCGAGTATTGATATTATAAACCTAACAAGAGATGAAGGCAAGTCGATTTGGTTGGTGAGAAACCAAAAATATCACTAAGTTCGGGACTTGGGTGCAAACCGAAAGTTAAAATGATGTCCCTGAACATGCATATAAGTTCGAGTATTGATATTATAAACCTAACAAGAGATGAAGGCAAGTCGAATTGGTTGGTCCAAAACCAAAAATATCACTAAGTTCGGGACTTGGGTACAAACCGAAAGTTAATATGATGTCCCTGAACATGCATATAAGTTCGAGTATTGATATTATAAACCTAACAAGAGATGAAGGCAAGTCGAATTGGTTGGTAAGAAACCAAAAATATCTCTAAGTTCGGGACTTGTGCGCAAACCGAAAGTGAATATGATGTCCCTGAACATGCATATAAGTTCGAGTATTGATATTATAAACCTAACAAGAGATGAAGGCAAGTCGAATTGGTTGGTCCAAAACCAAAAATATCTCTAAGTTCGGGACTTGGGTACAAACCGAAAGTTAAAATGATGTCCCTGAACATGCATATAAGTTCGAGTATTGATATTATAAACCTAACAAGAGATGAAGGCAAGTCGAATTGGTTGGTCCGAAACCAAAAATATCACTAAGTTCGGGACTTGGGTGCAAACCGAAAGTTAAAATGATGTCCCTGAACATGCATATAAGTTCGAGTATTGATATTATAAACCTAACAAGAGATGAAGGCAAGTCGAATTGGTTGGTAAGAAACCAAAAATATCACTGAGTTCGGGACTTGTGCGCAAACCAAAAGTTAATATGATGTCCCTGAACATGCATATAAGTTCGAGCATTGATATTATAAACCTAACAAGAGATGAAGGCAAGTCGATTTGGTTGGTGAGAAACCAAAAATATCACTAAGTTCGGGACTTGGGTACAAACCGAAAGTTAAAATGATGTCCCTGAACATGCATATAAGTTCGAGTATTGATATTATAAACCTAACAAGAGATGAAGGCAAGTCGAATTGGTTGGTAAGAAACCAAAAATATCACTAAGTTCGGGACTTGGGTACAAACCGAAAGTTAAAATGATGTCCCTGAACATGCATATAAGTTCGAGTATTGATATTATAAACCTAACAAGAGATGAAGGCAAGTCGAATTGGTTGGTCCGAAACCAAAAATATCTCTAAGTACGGGACTTGGGCACAAACCAAAACTATATACCAAGTGCCTGAAATGTCTATAAACCACACGAAGAACTCTTCACACACAGGTGCGCCTCATAACCTGGTTCAATGTATAAGACATTGGTTTCGGGGGATTTATTGAGAAGAAAATTTTTTTCTCTAACTTTGAGTAAAACTGTCTCAGAATACATATTTAACCACGAAAAGTGAACACCGACAGTAAATAGCAAAAGTCAACCGACCATCAAAGTTGTATGGCGGTGTAGGAGAAGAAAATCCAAGGTCGTTTAATTTAGGGACGTAAGACACGAAATCAAAATTTTGGTATAAAATCTAAAATAATCATCAGACAGTGGTCATCCAAGGCATATAAGAGTCGTCTAACGATGCTGAATGCAATAAGCAATAGCGACTTTTTAAAGATTTTTTTGGATTTTTGTCAAAATGTACCCTTCACAACTTGGTACAAGTCATAGGACATGGGTACCGGTATGACCGACGGAAGATTTTTGGACAAAAAATTTTTTTGCTCTAACTTTGAGTAAAACGGTGTCAGGATGCATTCTTAATCATGAAAAGTGATCTCCGACGGTAAATAGCAAAAGTCACCCGACCATCAAAGTTGCATGGCGGTGCAGGAGACGAAAATCCAAGGTCGTCTAATGTAGGGACGTAAGACACGAAATCAAAATTTTGGCATAAAAGCTAAAATAATCATCAGACAGTGGTCATCCAAGGCATATAAGAGTCGTCTAACGATGCTGAATGCAATAAGCAATAGCGACTTTTTAAAGATTTTTTTGGATTTTTGTCAAAATTTACCCTTCACAACTTGGTACAAGTCATAGGACATGGGTACCGGTATGACCGACGGAAGATTTTTGGACAAAAAATTTTTTTGCTCTAACTTTGAGTAAAACGGTCTCAGGATGCATTATTAATCATGAAAAGTGATCTCCGACAGTAAATAGCGAAAGTTACCCGACCATCAAAGTTGCATGGCGGTGCAGGAGACGAAAATCCAAGGTCGTCTAATGTAGGGACGTAAGACACGAAATCAAAATTTTGGCATAAAAGCTAAAATAATCATCAGACAGTGGTCATCCAAGGCATATAAGAGTCGTCTAACGATGCTGAATGCAATAAGCAATAGCGACTTTTTAATGATTTTTTTGGATTTTTGTCAAAATGTACCCTTCACAACTTGGTACAAGTCATAGGACATGGGTACCGGTATGACCGACGGAAGATTTTTGGACAAAAAATTTTTTTGCTCTAACTTTGAGTAAAACGGTCTCAGGATGCATTATTAATCATGAAAAGTGATCTCCGACAGTAAATAGCGAAAGTTACCCGACCATCAAAGTTGCATGGCGGTGCAGGAGACGAAAATCCAAGGTCGTCTAATGTAGGGACGTAAGACACGAAATCAAAATTTTGGCATAAAATCTAAAATAATCATCAGACAGTGGTCATCCAAGGCATATTAGAGTCGTCTAACGATGCGAAATGCAATAAGCAATAGCGACTTTTTAATGATTTTTTTGGATTTTTGTCAAAATGTACCCTTCACAACTTGGTACAAGTCATAGGACATGGGTACCGGTATGACCGACGGAAGATTTTTGGACAAAAAATTTTTTTGCTCTAACTTTGAGTAAAACGGTCTCAGGATGCATTATTAATCATGAAAAGTGATCTCCGACAGTAAATAGTGAAAGTTACCCGACCATCAAAGTTGCATGGCGGTGCAGGAGACGAAAATCCAAGGTCGTCTAATGTAGGGACGTAAGACACGAAATCAAAATTTTGGCATAAAAGCTAAAATAATCATCAGACAGTGGTCATCCAAGGCATATAAGAGTCGTCTAACGATGCTGAATGCAATAAGCAATAGCGACTTTTTAATGATTTTTTTGGATTTTTGTCAAAATTTACCCTTCACAACTTGGTACAAGTTATGAGACATGGGTACCGGTATGACCGACGGAAGATTTTTTGACAAAAATTTTTTTGACTCTAACTTTGAGTAAAACTGTGTCAGGATGCATTTTTAAGCATGAAAAGTGAACTCCGACGGTAAATAGCAAAAGTCACCCGACCCTCAAAGTTGTATGGCGATGTAGGAGAAAAAAATTCCGAGGTCGTTTAATTTTGGGATGGATAAAAATGGTCACTTGTGGTAAAGTGATGTTGTTCATTGGCTATAGTAAGAGGGTATGGTGTCGTGACACAAAAATGAAAAATGTATGGGAACGTGTTCTAAACACTGTCACAAGGTGCAAATCGAGTATCTAGTCGTACCTTAGACACCAGTTCGGGTAAATGAGCCTCTGCTTGGCTCATATGTATGGGGAAAAGTAAGGGTGACCGACATGTCCAAAGGTAAAAAGCGAAAATTCACCCGGCCCTCAGACTTGTATGGAGGTATAGGAGAAAAATGTGTCAAAGTCGTTTAATGTAGGGACGGATAAAAATGGTCACTTGTGGTAAGGTGATGTTGTTCGTTGGCTATAGTAAGAGGGTATGGTGTCGTGACACAAAAATGAAAAATGTATAGAAACGTGTTCTAAACACTGTCACAAGGTGCAAGTTGAGTATCTAGTCGTACCTTAGACACCAGTACGGGTTACTGAGCCAATGTTGTGCATAGCTAGGGTATCGGGACGATGCCCTAAAACCCTCAAAGGATTGTAGTGTGTTGGATGTTATCTCCTGTTGGTCGTACGGCAACCATACCCGGTTGGAAGTACCGCGGACTCTGAACGTCTCCGCATCAAAACGTTCGCCATGCGAATATACAAATTGAATAAGCTTGACGTAGTGTAAGGTATCGAAACGAATAAGTAGAGAAATTAAGGGTCCGAGAGCAATCTCGTGATTCTACGGTGAGGTGTGAGAAATGACACGAAGCTGTCAAGAGGT
>NW_026060461.1:5000-15000 GCF_943734695.1 Anopheles maculipalpis | reverse complement strand
TATTGCTTATTGCATTCAGCATCGTTAGACGACTCTTATATGCCTTGGATGACCACTGTCTGATGATTATTTTAGCTTTTATGCCAAAATTTTGATTTCGTGTCTTACGTCCCTACATTAGACGACCTTGGATTTTCGTCTCCTGCACCGCCATGCAACTTTGATGGTCGGGTAACTTTCACTATTTACTGTCGGAGATCACTTTTCATGATTAATAATGCATCCTGAGACCGTTTTACTCAAAGTTAGAGCAAAAAAATTTTTTGTCCAAAAATCTTCCGTCGGTCATACCGGTACCCATGTCCTATGACTTGTACCAAGTTGTGAAGGGTACATTTTGACAAAAATCCAAAAAAATCTTTAAAAAGTCGCTATTGCTTATTGCATTCAGCATCGTTAGACGACTCTTATATGCCTTGGATGACCACTGTCTGATGATTATTTTAGATTTTATGCCAAAATTTTGATTTCGTGTCTTACGTCCCTAAATTAAACGACCTTGGATTTTCTTCTCCTACACCGCCATACAACTTTGATGGTCGGTTGACTTTTGCTATTTACTGTCGGTGTTCACTTTTCGTGGTTAAATATGTATTCTGAGACAGTTTTACTCAAAGTTAGAGAAAAAAATTTTCTTCTCAATAAATCCCCCGAAACCAATGTCTTATACATTGAACCAGGTTATGAGGCGCACCTGTGTGTGAAGAGTTCTTCGTGTGGTTTATAGACATTTCAGGCACTTGGTATATAGTTTTGGTTTGTGCCCAAGTCCCGTACTTAGAGATATTTTTGGTTTCGGACCAACCAATTCGACTTGCCTTCATCTCTTGTTAGGTTTATAATATCAATACTCGAACTTATATGCATGTTCAGGGACATCATTTTAACTTTCGGTTTGCACCCAAGTCCCGAACTTAGAGATATTTTTGGTTTCTTATCAACCAATTCGACTTGCCTTCATCTCTTGTTAGGTTTATAATATCAATACTCGAACTTATATGCATGTTCAGGGACATCATTTTAACTTTCGGTTTGCACCCAAGTCCCGAACTTAGAGATATTTTTGGTTTCTCACCAACCAATTCGACTTGCCTTCATCTCTTGTTAGGTTTATAATATCAATACTCGAACTTATATGCATGTTCAGGGACATCATTTTAACTTTCGGTTTGTACCCAAGTCCCGAACTTAGAGATATTTTTGGTTTCTTATCAACCAATTCGACTTGCCTTCATCTCTTGTTAGGTTTATAATATCAATACTCGAACTTATATGCATGTTCAGGGACATCATTTTAACTTTCGGTTTGCACCCAAGTCCCGAACTCAGTGATATTTTTGGTTTCTTACCAACCAATTCGACTTGCCTTCATCTCTTGTTAGGTTTATAATATCAATACTCGAACTTATATGCATGTTCAGGGACATCATTTTAACTTTCGGTTTGCACCCAAGTCCCGAACTTAGTGATATTTTTGGTTTCTTATCAACCAATTCGACTGCCTTCATCTCTTGTTAGGTTTATAATATCAATACTCGAACTTATATGCATGTTCAGGGACATCATTTTAACTTTCGGTTTGCACCCAAGTCCCGAACTTAGAGATATTTTTGGTTTCGGACCAACCAATTCGACTTGCCTTCATCTCTTGTTAGGTTTATAATATCAATACTCGAACTTATATGCATGTTCAGGGACATCATTTTAACTTTCGGTTTGCACCCAAGTCCCGAACTTAGAGATATTTTTGGTTTCGGACCAACCAATTCGACTTGCCTTCATCTCTTGTTAGGTTTATAATATCAATACTCGAACTTATATGCATGTTCAGGGACATCATTTTAACTTTCGGTTTGCACCCAAGTCCCGAACTTAGAGATATTTTTGGTTTCTTATCAACCAATTCGACTTGCCTTCATCTCTTGTTAGGTTTATAATATCAATACTCGAACTTATATGCATGTTCAGGGACATCATTTTAACTTTTGGTTTGCGCACAAGTCCCGAACTTAGTGATATTTTTGGTTTTGGACCAACCAATTCGACTTGCCTTCATCTCTTGTTAGGTTTATAATATCAATACTCGAACTTATATGCATGTTCAGGGACATCATTTTAACTTTTGGTTTGCGCACAAGTCCCGAACTTAGTGATATTTTTGGTTTCCGACCAACCAATTCGACTTGCCTTCATCTCTTGTTAGGTTTATAATATCAATACTCGAACTTATATGCATGTTCAGGGACATCATTTTAACTTTCGGTTTGCACCCAAGTCCCGAACTTAGAGATATTTTTGGTTTTGGACCAACCAATTCGACTTGCCTTCATCTCTTGTTAGGTTTATAATATCAATACTCGAACTTATATGCATGTTCAGGGACATCATATTAACTTTCGGTTTGTACCCAAGTCCCGAACTTAGAGATATTTTTGGTTTCTCACCAACCAATTCGACTTGCCTTCATCTCTTGTTAGGTTTATAATATCAATACTCGAACTTATATGCATGTTCAGGGACATCATTTTAACTTTCGGTTTGTACCCAAGTCCCGAACTTAGTGATATTTTTGGTTTTGGACCAACCAATTCGACTTGCCTTCATCTCTTGTTAGGTTTATAATATCAATACTCGAACTTATATGCATGTTCAGGGACATCATATTAACTTTTGGTTTGCGCACAAGTCCCGAACTTAGTGATATTTTTGGTTTCTTACTTACCAATTCGACTTGCCTTCATCTCTTGTTAGGTTTATAATATCAATACTCGAACTTATGTGCATGTTCAGGGACATCATTTTAACTTTCGGTTTGTACCCAAGTCCCGAACTTAGTGATATTTTTGGTTTCTCACCAACCAATTCGACTTGCCTTCATCTCTTGTTAGGTTTATAATATCAATACTCGAACTTATATGCATGTTCAGGGACATCATATTAACTTTTGGTTTGCGCACAAGTCCCGAACTTAGTGATATTTTTGGTTTTGGACCAACCAATTCGACTTGCCTTCATCTCTTGTTAGGTTTATAATATCAATACTCGAACTTATATGCATGTTCAGGGACATCATTTTAACTTTCGGTTTGCACCCAAGTCCCGAACTTAGAGATATTTTTGGTTTCGGACCAACCAATTCGACTTGCCTTCATCTCTTGTTAGGTTTATAATATCAATACTCGAACTTATGTGCATGTTCAGGGACATCATTTTAACTTTCGGTTTGTACCCAAGTCCCGAACTTAGTGATATTTTTGGTTTCTCACCAACCAATTCGACTTGCCTTCATCTCTTGTTAGGTTTATAATATCAATACTCGAACTTATATGCATGTTCAGGGACATCATATTAACTTTCGGTTTGTACCCAAGTCCCGAACTTAGTGATATTTTTGGTTTCTTACCAACCAATTCGACTTGCCTTCATCTCTTGTTAGGTTTATAATATCAATACTCGAACTTATATGCATGTTCAGGGACATCATTTTAACTTTCGGTTTGTACCCAAGTCCCGAACTTAGTGATATTTTTGGTTTCTCACCAACCAAATCGACTTGCCTTCATCTCTTGTTAGGTTTATAATATCAATGCTCGAACTTATATGCATGTTCAGGGACATCATATTAACTTTTGGTTTGCGCACAAGTCCCGAACTCAGTGATATTTTTGGTTTCTTACCAACCAATTCGACTTGCCTTCATCTCTTGTTAGGTTTATAATATCAATACTCGAACTTATATGCATGTTCAGGGACATCATTTTAACTTTCGGTTTGCACCCAAGTCCCGAACTTAGTGATATTTTTGGTTTCGGACCAACCAATTCGACTTGCCTTCATCTCTTGTTAGGTTTATAATATCAATACTCGAACTTATATGCATGTTCAGGGACATCATTTTAACTTTCGGTTTGTACCCAAGTCCCGAACTTAGTGATATTTTTGGTTTTGGACCAACCAATTCGACTTGCCTTCATCTCTTGTTAGGTTTATAATATCAATACTCGAACTTATATGCATGTTCAGGGACATCATATTAACTTTTGGTTTGCGCACAAGTCCCGAACTTAGAGATATTTTTGGTTTCTTACTTACCAATTCGACTTGCCTTCATCTCTTGTTAGGTTTATAATATCAATACTCGAACTTATGTGCATGTTCAGGGACATCATTTTAACTTTCGGTTTGTACCCAAGTCCCGAACTTAGTGATATTTTTGGTTTCTCACCAACCAATTCGACTTGCCTTCATCTCTTGTTAGGTTTATAATATCAATACTCGAACTTATATGCATGTTCAGGGACATCATTTTAACTTTCGGTTTGTACCCAAGTCCCGAACTTAGAGATATTTTTGGTTTCTTATCAACCAATTCGACTTGCCTTCATCTCTTGTTAGGTTTATAATATCAATACTCGAACTTATATGCATGTTCAGGGACATCATTTTAACTTTCGGTTTGCACCCAAGTCCCGAACTCAGTGATATTTTTGGTTTCTTACCAACCAATTCGACTTGCCTTCATCTCTTGTTAGGTTTATAATATCAATACTCGAACTTATATGCATGTTCAGGGACATCATTTTAACTTTCGGTTTGCACCCAAGTCCCGAACTTAGTGATATTTTTGGTTTCTTATCAACCAATTCGACTGCCTTCATCTCTTGTTAGGTTTATAATATCAATACTCGAACTTATATGCATGTTCAGGGACATCATTTTAACTTTCGGTTTGCACCCAAGTCCCGAACTTAGAGATATTTTTGGTTTCGGACCAACCAATTCGACTTGCCTTCATCTCTTGTTAGGTTTATAATATCAATACTCGAACTTATATGCATGTTCAGGGACATCATTTTAACTTTCGGTTTGTACCCAAGTCCCGAACTTAGTGATATTTTTGGTTTTGGACCAACCAATTCGACTTGCCTTCATCTCTTGTTAGGTTTATAATATCAATACTCGAACTTATATGCATGTTCAGGGACATCATATTAACTTTTGGTTTGCGCACAAGTCCCGAACTTAGAGATATTTTTGGTTTCTTACTTACCAATTCGACTTGCCTTCATCTCTTGTTAGGTTTATAATATCAATACTCGAACTTATGTGCATGTTCAGGGACATCATTTTAACTTTCGGTTTGTACCCAAGTCCCGAACTTAGTGATATTTTTGGTTTCTCACCAACCAATTCGACTTGCCTTCATCTCTTGTTAGGTTTATAATATCAATACTCGAACTTATATGCATGTTCAGGGACATCATATTAACTTTTGGTTTGCGCACAAGTCCCGAACTTAGTGATATTTTTGGTTTTGGACCAACCAATTCGACTTGCCTTCATCTCTTGTTAGGTTTATAATATCAATACTCGAACTTATATGCATGTTCAGGGACATCATTTTAACTTTCGGTTTGCACCCAAGTCCCGAACTTAGAGATATTTTTGGTTTCGGACCAACCAATTCGACTTGCCTTCATCTCTTGTTAGGTTTATAATATCAATACTCGAACTTATGTGCATGTTCAGGGACATCATTTTAACTTTCGGTTTGTACCCAAGTCCCGAACTTAGTGATATTTTTGGTTTCTCACCAACCAATTCGACTTGCCTTCATCTCTTGTTAGGTTTATAATATCAATACTCGAACTTATATGCATGTTCAGGGACATCATATTAACTTTCGGTTTGTACCCAAGTCCCGAACTTAGTGATATTTTTGGTTTCTTACCAACCAATTCGACTTGCCTTCATCTCTTGTTAGGTTTATAATATCAATACTCGAACTTATATGCAAGTTCAGGGACATCATTTTAACTTTCGGTTTGTACCCAAGTCCCGAACTTAGTGATATTTTTGGTTTCTCACCAACCAAATCGACTTGCCTTCATCTCTTGTTAGGTTTATAATATCAATGCTCGAACTTATATGCATGTTCAGGGACATCATATTAACTTTTGGTTTGCGCACAAGTCCCGAACTCAGTGATATTTTTGGTTTCTTACCAACCAATTCGACTTGCCTTCATCTCTTGTTAGGTTTATAATATCAATACTCGAACTTATATGCATGTTCAGGGACATCATTTTAACTTTCGGTTTGCACCCAAGTCCCGAACTTAGTGATATTTTTGGTTTCGGACCAACCAATTCGACTTGCCTTCATCTCTTGTTAGGTTTATAATATCAATACTCGAACTTATATGCATGTTCAGGGACATCATTTTAACTTTCGGTTTGTACCCAAGTCCCGAACTTAGAGATATTTTTGGTTTTGGACCAACCAATTCGACTTGCCTTCATCTCTTGTTAGGTTTATAATATCAATACTCGAACTTATATGCATGTTCAGGGACATCATATTAACTTTTGGTTTGCGCACAAGTCCCGAACTTAGAGATATTTTTGGTTTCTTACTTACCAATTCGACTTGCCTTCATCTCTTGTTAGGTTTATAATATCAATACTCGAACTTATGTGCATGTTCAGGGACATCATTTTAACTTTCGGTTTGTACCCAAGTCCCGAACTTAGTGATATTTTTGGTTTCTCACCAACCAATTCGACTTGCCTTCATCTCTTGTTAGGTTTATAATATCAATACTCGAACTTATATGCATGTTCAGGGACATCATATTAACTTTCGGTTTGTACCCAAGTCCCGAACTTAGTGATATTTTTGGTTTCCGACCAACCAATTCGACTTGCCTTCATCTCTTGTTAGGTTTATAATATCAATACTCGAACTTATATGCATGTTCAGGGACATCATTTTAACTTTCGGTTTGCACCCAAGTCCCGAACTTAGTGATATTTTTGGTTTCGGACCAACCAATTCGACTTGCCTTCATCTCTTGTTAGGTTTATAATATCAATACTCGAACTTATATGCATGTTCAGGGACATCATTTTAACTTTCGGTTTGTACCCAAGTCCCGAACTTAGAGATATTTTTGGTTTTGGACCAACCAATTCGACTTGCCTTCATCTCTTGTTAGGTTTATAATATCAATACTCGAACTTATATGCATGTTCAGGGACATCATATTAACTTTTGGTTTGCGCACAAGTCCCGAACTTAGAGATATTTTTGGTTTCTTACTTACCAATTCGACTTGCCTTCATCTCTTGTTAGGTTTATAATATCAATACTCGAACTTATATGCATGTTCAGGGACATCATTTTAACTTTCGGTTTGCACCCAAGTCCCGAACTTAGAGATATTTTTGGTTTCTTATCAACCAATTCGACTTGCCTTCATCTCTTGTTAGGTTTATAATATCAATACTCGAACTTATATGCATGTTCAGGGACATCATTTTAACTTTCGGTTTGCACCCAAGTCCCGAACTTAGAGATATTTTTGGTTTCTCACCAACCAATTCGACTTGCCTTCATCTCTTGTTAGGTTTATAATATCAATACTCGAACTTATATGCATGTTCAGGGACATCATTTTAACTTTCGGTTTGTACCCAAGTCCCGAACTTAGAGATATTTTTGGTTTCTTATCAACCAATTCGACTTGCCTTCATCTCTTGTTAGGTTTATAATATCAATACTCGAACTTATATGCATGTTCAGGGACATCATTTTAACTTTCGGTTTGCACACAAGTCCCGAACTCAGTGATATTTTTGGTTTCTTACCAACCAATTCGACTTGCCTTCATCTCTTGTTAGGTTTATAATATCAATACTCGAACTTATATGCATGTTCAGGGACATCATTTTAACTTTCGGTTTGCACCCAAGTCCCGAACTTAGTGATATTTTTGGTTTCTTATCAACCAATTCGACTGCCTTCATCTCTTGTTAGGTTTATAATATCAATACTCGAACTTATATGCATGTTCAGGGACATCATTTTAACTTTCGGTTTGCACCCAAGTCCCGAACTTAGAGATATTTTTGGTTTCGGACCAACCAATTCGACTTGCCTTCATCTCTTGTTAGGTTTATAATATCAATACTCGAACTTATATGCATGTTCAGGGACATCATTTTAACTTTCGGTTTGCACCCAAGTCCCGAACTTAGAGATATTTTTGGTTTCGGACCAACCAATTCGACTTGCCTTCATCTCTTGTTAGGTTTATAATATCAATACTCGAACTTATATGCATGTTCAGGGACATCATTTTAACTTTCGGTTTGCACCCAAGTCCCGAACTTAGAGATATTTTTGGTTTCTTATCAACCAATTCGACTTGCCTTCATCTCTTGTTAGGTTTATAATATCAATACTCGAACTTATATGCATGTTCAGGGACATCATTTTAACTTTTGGTTTGCGCACAAGTCCCGAACTTAGTGATATTTTTGGTTTCGGACCAACCAATTCGACTTGCCTTCATCTCTTGTTAGGTTTATAATATCAATACTCGAACTTATATGCATGTTCAGGGACATCATTTTAACTTTTGGTTTGCGCACAAGTCCCGAACTTAGTGATATTTTTGGTTTCCGACCAACCAATTCGACTTGCCTTCATCTCTTGTTAGGTTTATAATATCAATACTCGAACTTATATGCATGTTCAGGGACATCATTTTAACTTTCGGTTTGCACCCAAGTCCCGAACTTAGAGATATTTTTGGTTTCGGACCAACCAATTCGACTTGCCTTCATCTCTTGTTAGGTTTATAATATCAATACTCGAACTTATATGCATGTTCAGGGACATCATTTTAAATTTCGGTTTGTACCCAAGTCCCGATCTTTGAGATATTTTTGGTTTTGGACCAACCAATTCGACTTGCCTTCATCTCTTGTTAGGTTTATAATATCAATACTCGAACTTATATGCATGTTCAGGGACATCATTTTAACTTTCGGTTTGTACCCAAGTCCCGAACTTAGTGATATTTTTGGTTTCTCACCAACCAATTCGACTTGCCTTCATCTCTTGTTAGGTTTATAATATCAATACTCGAACTTATATGCATGTTCAAGGACATCATATTAACTTTCGGTTTGTACCCAAGTCCCGAACTTAGAGATATTTTTGGTTTCGGACCAACCAATTCGACTTGCCTTCATCTCTTGTTAGGTTTATAATATCAATACTCGAACTTATATGCATGTTCAGGGACATCATATTAACTTTTGGTTTGTACCCAAGTCCCGAACTTAGAGATATTTTTGGTTTCTTATCAGCCAATTCGACTTGCCTTCATCTCTTGTTAGGTTTATAATATCAATACTCGAACTTATATGCATGTTCAGGGACATCATATTCACTTTCGGTTTGTACCCAAGTCCCGAACTTAGTGATATTTTTGGTTTCTTATCAACCAATTCGACTTGCCTTCATCTCTTGTTAGGTTTATAATATCAATACTCGAACTTATATGCATGTTCAGGGACATCATTTTAACTTTCGGTTTGTACCCAAGTCCCGAACTTAGTGATATTTTTGGTTTTGGACCAACCAATTCGACTTGCCTTCATCTCTTGTTAGGTTATCAAAATTTTTAATGCAATTGCATGTATTTTGTGAGCTTATGGGTGAGGGATTTATGTACCGGACTTAGAGAAATTTTTGAAGTCCAAACATTCAATTTGGACTCCATACTCCATTGCTCCTCTAAGAGGTACCTAGTACCCCGTAGCGAAGCAACCGTCACGTTTGAACTTTCCACTAGGAGGTGCAGCCATCACTCGACATGTTAATCATTATCACCCCATACTACTCTCTATATCCGGATACGGCGCTAACCCGATTGCTTGCCCCGACAGCAATCGACCCACTCGTAAGCGGGTTACCCGTAGGTAAGTCAACGATGCGTATTGCCCCCTTCAAGCAAACCGATCATCACTCCGT
Organism: Anopheles maculipalpis; assembly: GCF_943734695.1. NCBI lineage: Eukaryota > Metazoa > Arthropoda > Insecta > Diptera > Culicidae > Anopheles > Anopheles maculipalpis. The sequence continues at coordinate 5,175 of NW_026060461.1, read as the reverse complement.
GGAGGAGTAATGACGGACCCGTACCGGTATCAACTGCATATGATCAACATTCTTATGAACCCACACACTCTTCGCTTATATGCTCAGTAACATTTGAATTCTCTCTCTGTCTTTCGTTTTCCAACTCATTCATCGTGCATACTGAACACACCCGGAAAGGTGCGACAGTACACAC
>NW_026060460.1:0-18856 GCF_943734695.1 Anopheles maculipalpis | reverse complement strand
TCGCTCAGCGTCCAGCCATGTCGCTGGGAGGTGCCGCCTGGGGGCTGTGTGGTGTCGTAGCATCGACGCTCGTCGTTTCACCGCTTTGCCGACCGGTGAGCCGGGGCCCGCAAGGGTCAAGCACGCGTACGTCGGTAGGCGCGTGGCCGTCGCTGCGTTCGTTCGTTTGCGCCGCCCGCACTTTCGCTCTCGGGTTCTGGTGCCGCCCGGCTCGAAGACATCTGGGCAGACCTTTCGGTCCACGTCATGGACAGTGCCAGGTGCGGAGTTTTGACTGGGGCGGTACATCTCCAAAACGATAACGGAGGTGTCCAAAGGTCAGCTCAGTGTGGGACAGAAACCACACGCTGAGCATAAGGACAAAAGCTGGCTTGATCCCGACGTTCAGTACACTCCGGGACAGCGAAAGCTTGGCCTTACGATCCTTTTGGTTTATAACGAGTTTTTAGCAAGAGGTGTCAGAAAAGTTACCACAGGGATAACTGGCTTTTTTTTTTTTTTTTAAACAAGAAGGTGGGTCTTTATTCAATACAGGTAATGATTTTACACATCCCCCACGAGGGAACAAAGCCCTGCCCTCCCATCCACTCCCTCCCAACCCACCGCGAGGTGACCCAATGGCAGGGAGCGCTGCTTGTTCGCCTGCGATGCCTAGCTGCCCTAGTCCAAGCCGAAAAGGGCCAGCAATATGTCATCGCTGGTGATGACTTCACCAGCTTCCAGCCGCCTTCTCGCGCGGTGTCGCCTGACCCGCTCGCGAACGCTCCGACGCTGCTCTTCAAGTTCCGCCAGCTCTTCCGGCGTTAGCAAGCTCCCGTCCGGATGCCTTGCTGGTGGAGGCTCGCCGCGTGCCGCCCGTCGCTCCTGCGTCCTCAGTCGACGCGCTTCGTTGCGCCGATCATACCTCTCCCGGACCGTTGCTGCATGAGCCTCGTCAAGGCGTTGTGCCGCCTGGCGCATTTCTACGTCCGCGCTGGTTTGCCCGCTCGACGTACCATTCCTGCTGCAGAGCACAGGTGATGCGTTTGGCTGCCTCACAGACGTTGCTCCAGTTCTGACGGTTCTCCAGCAATGAACGTCAGAAGGTTTGTCTGGAGTGACCGCCGCTGCCGTTGTCCTCGCCCAGCAGTTCGCCACGGACGTCCGCGAACCGTGGGCAGTCGAAGAACGCATGCTCCGCCGATTCTGCCACTCCCGACATCTAGCACAGTCCGCCGACGGCGAGAAGTGCTGCGCGTGGAGGTAGTCGTGGAAGAAGCCATGGCCGGAGAGGAGCTGGGCGAGATGAAAGGTCATCTCCCCATGCGGCCGGCCCTTCCACGTCGCGATGTCTGGGATTAGCCGGTGTGTCCACCGGGTAAAGCGACTCGTCGGCGCCAACTCGTCCCACTCGGCCTGCCACTGGGCGATGGTGGCCGTTCGCTCCTCTCTGCGGATGCTGCTCGTAGTCGTGCCGGTCTGCTGGCGTCGCTGATAGCACCTTGCGTCCTCCGTGATCTGCAGGCAGATCGGGATGACGCTTGCAAGGACAGTGGCCACCTCGCCGCGCACCGATATAAATGTGCGGGCTACCGGTCTTGCGTAGAGGCCCTGCACCCGGTTCAACCTCCTGCGGTTCCGTTTGAGTGCGAACTGCCTCGTGCCACACTGGAGCAGCATACCGCAGCGTCGAGTCCACGACGGACGCGAGCAGTCGTCGTTTAGCACCCTTGGGGCCGCTGTGGTTCCGCATCAGCCGGGATACGCCTGTGCCACACGGAGTGCTTTTGCGGAGACGCACTCGACGTGGGCATTCCAAGACAGGTGGTCCTCCAGCATGACCCCAAGGTACTTGATCGTCCGTGTTGGCATCCTCTGCACGCCCTCGATGGGTCACCGGCGCCTGCGGTGTTCGCCCTCCGCATCGTGGACATCATTACCAACTCGGTCTTGGCCGGAGCAAAGCTCCAGATGATGTGCTGCCATCCACGAGTTGATGATGCCAATCGCCTGCTCAGCCAGTTCCGCTGCCGCCTGTGGTGTCGCTCCTCCCGCCAGAACGACCAAATCGTCCGCGAAAACCGATCGCTTCCGCACCGTCCGGCAGCGTCAGCCGCAGCACACCATCATACATGACGTTCCACAGGGTCGGCCCTAGTATAGAGCCCTGTGGTACGCCTGCCGTGACTGTCCTGCGAACTGATCCCTCGGCGGTCTCGAAAAGCAGCTCCCGTCCCGAGAAGTAGCTGCGCAAGACTCGCTGGAGCGCTGACGGTACGCTCATCCGCTGGAGAGCTGCTGCAATCGCCGTCCAGCTGGCCGAGTTAAAGGCGTTCCGCACGTCCAGAGATGCCACCATCAGGCAGCGAGGGTCTCTGCCATTGGTGCGGTGGAAACGTCCTCGCGTACAGGCCTCGCTCGACGACCCGCTGGATGGCCTGCACCGTCGATCGTCCGCGGCGAAAGCCATACTGCTCGGGCGACAAGCGGGGTGCACTGCTGTCCTCCAGGTGCTCGTTCAGGCGGTCGAGGATAATCCGCTCGAACACCTTCGGGACTGCACCCAGCATCAGCAGCGGCCGCCACGACGATGGCGCCAGGGGGTTTGCCTGGCTTCGGGATTAGCACCAGCCGCGCCGCCTTCCATGACGTCGGAAACTCTCCCCGCCGCAACAGGTCGTTGAACACCCGGGTGAAGACCTCCGGGTGCTCTCGGATCGCGGTCTTCACCGCCGCGTTGGGGATGCCGTCGAGTCCTGGCGCCTTGGACGATGCCATCCTGGCTGCAACGGCCAACACCTCGTCCTGCGTAACCGGCCGGACCTCCTCCGTGTCGCCCTCGGCTGCGATGGGTAGGCCAATCGAACGGAGGGTGCGTCGGGAAAGTGCGTCAACGATCGGCTGGAGTACTGCTCGGTCGGTTTCAGGTGGTGCGCGACTGCGCAGCTTGGCCAGCACCACCTTGTACCCGAGCCCGAATACATCGTTCTCCACCCCGTCAATGAGCTCCTGCATGCAGCGATCCTTGCTGCGCTGGATCTCGCTCGCCAGCATCCTCCGCGAGCTCAGGAGCTGGGCGGTCAGCGCGAGGCGCTCATCAGGCGGGGCGCTGCGACGTCGCCGTTCTGCAGCTTCGCACTCCTCCCTCAGCCGGTCGATCTCGGGTGTCCACCAAGTACATCCTCGGCGCTTGGTGGAAGGTCGCCCCATGCACCCGCTCCATTGTGCCGTCGCACGCTGCAGTAAGCCCGCCGACCAGGTCTTCCGGTGTCTGCGCCAGCTCGAACCGTCCAATGAAAGGGCGGTGGCGAAGCAGGAGCTATCAAACTGCGCAGTTTTCCACCGGGTACCGGCATGCCTGGCCGTGCCGATGTTGTTGTTCGGCGGCTGATGTCGTTGCCTACGGTGGTGTTGCATGCCATCTCCCGGAAGACCCACCTGAAACTCCAGGTAGGAGTGGTCGCTGTCGGAGAACCGCGGACTTACCCGCCAGGAATCGGGGCGCGCAATAGTGTGGCTGGAGAAGGTTACATCCACTATGCTTGGTCGTGCCACGCCGTTACCCTTGAACGTGGTACGTTACCGCTGTTAAGCGTCCGGAGCCCCAAATGGTCTACGACGCTCTTCAGGTCTTCTCCCTCCGTGACCGTACGGGCACTACCCCAGTCCTGGCTCCACGCGTTAAAGTCCCCGGCAAGGACTACCGTCGCGTGTCCGATCAGCGACATCTCCACCGCCTCAAGGTAGCTGACAAAGTCGGCCCCGCTGGTGTTGTTGGGCGAAGCGTAGCAGCTGGCGAATGTTATGCCTGCAATGGTGGCTACAACTAGCCCTGGCGACGACGATCCCATAGTCGCTGGATGGGGAAGGAGCCAGTGGCAATCACCGCTACGCTTTCCGCTTCATCATATGCCCATCTCGGGTTGGATCTTGGTGGCCGGTAGAGCTCGCAAGCAAGCACGACCTGCACTCCAAGCTCCCTAGCCGTCTGCAAGCATCAGGTCCTGTGCTGACCGGCTCCGCCCAAGGTTGATCTGTAGGACCTTCAGTGTTGCCGGCAGGTCGGATGGCCCACCGGGTGAGGACCCTTGCACCTGGCGCAACACGGATCCTCCTGGCAGTGCATCGCCCGATGACCCGGCTTCCCGCAGCGAATGCAGGCGTCCGTGCGGTCGGCCTCGCTCCTGCACTTCGCCTCTGGTGGCCGATCTCCAGACAACGGAAGCATCTCGGCTGCCGTTCGGTCGTCTGCAGTACTCGGCTGATCGGGCACAAGGTGAAGCTCACTTGACGCGCTTGCCCACCAGCTTCTCTGCCATCCTCTCCGGCACCCGAACGCGCGCCACCTGCGTCCCGTTGTAGTTCTCCATCAGGCGCACCTCCTCCTCGCAGATGGTCTCGCCTGCAAGGGCCGAAAGTGCCTCCGCCACCTCTGTCGCCAGCGCTAAAGGGTCGATATAATCAACGCGAAGTGCAGCCCTTTCTGTGATCAGTCGACAGCGAATCGCGGGGGTCGCTGCGTCGCAGAACGCCTTTACGGCGGAGAAGATCTCCCCCGAGTTCGCCCCCTCCGGCAGGTCCATCACAAGTCGCGAGCGGGTAGTTCGTCGTCCGACTCCCAGGACCTCGCTGAGGGTGGGGCCAGCTCTGCCGACGAGCGCACGGCCCGGTAGACCTCTGTCCAGGTCTGTCCCTCCCCTGGGGTACCGCGATGGCGTCGGGACGGCTTCGCGCTTGCCGAATCGACGGTCCTGACGTAGTCTTCGGCTGCTGCTGACGCTGCTGCTGCTGCTGCTGCTGTCGCTGCTGCTGCTGCTGCTGCAATGTGCGAAGCTGCGGTGGCACGTAACGTTCGTCTCGCTGCTGCTGTTGCTGCTGCTGCTGCTGCTGCGGCAGGTGGCATTGCCGCTTGGACGAGCGGCCTTTCACCACCGTCGTCCAGAGCAGCTGTTGCTGTGGCTGCTGCTTGCGCTGCTGCTGCTGCTGCTGGCGCTGCTGCTGCTGCTGCTGCTGCTGCTGCTGCTGCTGGGCTACACTGCTGCTGCTGCTGCTGCTGCTGCTGCTGCTGCTGCTGCTGCTGCTGCTGCTGCTGCTGCTGCTGCTGCTGCTGCTGCTGCTGCTGCTGTTGCTGCTGCTGCTGCTGCTGCTGCTGCTGCTTGGCTGCCGCTGCGGCCGATGATGCTGCTGCTGCTGCTGCTGTTGCTGCCGCTGCTGCTGTTGTTGCGGCTGCAATTGTTGGAGCGAGTCGCCCACCACTGGATCTCCGCTCATTTTTGCTGTAAAACAGCTCCAGCAATCGGCGGACTTCGTTTCGCAGGTTTTGGATCTCCTGCTGGAACTCCGTCTTCGCCAACTCCATAGCGCGCTGGTGTTCTTGTTTAAGCGCTTCCATGGCTTGCCGGTGATCCCTTTCCGCCATCTTCTTGTCCTCGTCCAGTGCCTGAACCAGGACTCGCCAGCTATTCTGCTCCTCGCTCAGCTTCTGGACGGTGGCGCTTAATGTCTCCACCGCCGCTTGAAGCGCCTGCTCTGCAGAGGATCCCTGCGCTGCTTTGCCACCTGGAGGGATGCTACACCGAGGAATGACCACCCGAGGTTCGCCCGTTGTAATGCGTCCCTTGGGCCCAGCACCACTGCTGGTGTCCACGGACGCCGTGCGAGGGCGCAACGCCCTCTTTTCGTCGTTCATCGCCCTTTTGGATAGTTCGAGCAGTCACCCTTGGGCTTTCGCTGTCCTGCTGATGTTCTGCTTACGTCGACTTCCTTCGCTAGTGTTTGTATGCTCCTCTCGCTGATGTTCCGAAAATTCGAGCAGTTTCGAGCAGTCCGGACCGCCCCAGTGTCACCCTGGTGTGAGTCGGGCACACCTGCAGCAGTCCCTCGAAGTTGTTTTATGCTGCCCGAGTGATTCGAGCAGTTTCGAGTACTTGTCCCGAGCCTGCCCAGCGTTCAACGTCCGTGCTAGCACACTCAGGGGTGCTTCCGCCGATGTTCCTGTGGCCTCAGGATTTTCGAGCACTTCGAGCAGTGTAGTCGAGCACTGTCGAGCACTCGCGTGCTCACCCCAAGCCCCCCCGGCACGTTTCCAGGAATTTCCCGAATTTTCAGGAAATTCGAGCAGAACTCGAGCAGTAAACTGTCGATTCAAATTTCCGCTGCTTGGGCACTCGGAGCAAACGCTGCTTGGGAATTGCCTGTCAGTTGTCAGGACTGTCAATGTCCGACACACACATGCGCTTACACACCTGACGCCTAAACCACGTGCTTCTCTGCTCCGCGACAAAACGCCGCAAAACAGTGAATATTTCACCGATTTTAGTCCGGTTTTCGGCGAAATGGCTTCGGCCGCGTGCACTGAACACTCCACCAGCGTTTTTTCCTGTTCCGGCGCAGTGTCTATCCGAAAAACAGCGATCAAAACAAACCGAACTACAACGCACTATCAGCACGCCAAAATCCGTCTTCCACGATCAACGCCGCAAAACAGTGAATATTTCACCGATTTAGTCCGGTTTTCGGCAAAATAGCTTCGGCCGCGTTGCACTGAACACCCACCAACGTTTTTTTCCCGTTCCGGCGCAGTGTCTATCCGAAAAACCGCGATCAACACGATCACCGCGTTGTCTCCGTACACACATGCACACACGCACCGACACACCTGACGCTTTTCCGAACACCACAGTTTCACCATGTGACAATTCACGCAACCAGCCTCCGTTCAGATATCACAAGTGAAATAAATAAACGTTTCCCTGGTGTATGGCCGTATCTGTCTGTATATCACACAGCGCCTTCTTTTTTTCCGCTCCAATATCACACCACGTACCAGTAATTTCCTCCGTGTTGCCGCTTTACTTGTTTCGACGCACAACGCCACTTCGGAAACTCGTTATTCGTGATTTTCCGCAAAGATATCACAAAGCAAGAAATATCACAGCGCTATCCGTGCCAATATCACCAGTGTTTTTTCTCCTTCTCAGTGTGTCGAACATACACACGTACCGACACACATGACGCCGTTTCGAATAGCCACCATTTCCCGTATTAGGCTTCTTCCACCGCCTACACGCACACACCGATAAGCGTGACGCCACGCAAAAATTTTTCTTTTTTTTTCGCACTCTTTTTTTATGCTTTCCAGCTTTTCTCGCTGTTCGATGGTAAAGGCGTAAACTGTATCCTAAATTTAATGTCCGTCGCTCTACGCTCGCCAAACAACGCGTTGTTACCCACACACACACGCACCGACACACATGACGCCAGCCGTTGACGCGTCTTCCACACGTTTTTTCCGCGACAAAAACCCGCGATAAAAACACTAGCACTGGCCTGGTTTTATAGTTTAACTGGCTTTTTCCGCTCTTTTTAATGGTAGAAGCGTATCCCGGTTCCTAAATTCCCTGTCCGTCGTTCTACGCTAGCCAAGCAACGCGTTGCTTACTACACACACGCGCACCGACACACATGACGCCAGCCTCTGTACGCTTTTCCCCTCAACAAAAAACCACAATAAAACCAGTTTCGCACTCTGAATCTTCACATAACTCTAGGTTTGGCCTATTTATTGTCTTTGTACACGCCTATCAGTATTGTGATCAATTTTTCCACAGTTTTTTTGTCGCCAACGCGGAGCTGTACGGGAGCACGTCCGTTCGCCTCGAGATGTCAAACGCCACTACTACAGGGATAACTGGCTTGTGGTCGCCAAGCGTTCATAGCGACGTGACTTTTTGATCCTTCGATGTCGGCTCTTCCTATCAGTGTGAAGCAAAATTCCCAAAGCGTAGGATTGTTCACCCTTTCAAGGGAACGTGAGCTGGGTTTAGACCGTCGTGAGACAGGTTAGTTTTTACCCTACTGGTGTGTGCATTTGTGCTATCTTAACGGAATTCCTGTGCAGTACGAGGAGAACCACAGGTACGGACCACTGGCTCAATACTAGTTCGACCCGGACTTTGGTATGACGCTACGTCCGCTGGATTATGCCTGAACGCCTCTAAGGTCGTAACCAATCCGAGCTGATAGCGCTTCAAACCCCCATAGGCAATCGTAAGCTAGCGGGCCTAACAACCCTCCGAGATACGCTGGCGCTGCCTCGCAGCCTGGCGCCTCATCCCCGCTTCTAGACTTGGCCGCATCGCGCAGGGTCGCACCGCACGTGTTAGTACCTGACCATAGGGAACACTGGTGGCAGCTGACCTCGCCGACCGTGGACTTGACTAGTTTCGATGCCTACCGACCGCCCGCGCGAACGACGGGACTTCAGGCTGGGAGCTGCGAGTTTGTAGAGATGCGTTCGCATCGATCCTCTCAGGCCGACCCATGCTTGGTGGTGTATTCGTGTGTACTGTCGCACCTTTCCGGGTGTGTTCAGTATGCACGATGAATGAGTTGGAAACGAAAGACAGAGAGAGTATTGAAATGTTACTGAGCATATAAGCGAAGAGTGTGTGGGTTCATAAGAATGTTGATCATATGCAGTTGATACCGGTACGGGTCCGTCATTACTCCTCCACGGAGTGATGATCGGTTTGCTTGAAGGGGGCAATACGCATCGTTGACTTACCTACGGGTAACCCGCTTACGAGTGGGTCGATTGCTGTCGGGGCAAGCAATCGGGTTAGCGCCGTATCCGGATATAGAGAGTAGTATGGGGTGATAATGATTAACATGTCGAGTGATGGCTGCACCTCCTAGTGGAAAGTTCAAACGTGAAGGTTGCTTCGGTACGGGGGTACTAGGTACCTCTTAGAGGAGCAATGGAGTATGGAGTCCAAATTGAATGTTTGGACTTCAAAAATTTCTCTAAGTCCGCTACATAAATCCCTCACCCATAAGCTCACAAAATACATGCAATTGCATTAAAAATTGTGTTAACCTAACAAGAGATGAAGGCAAGTCGAATTGGTAAGTAAGAAACCAAAAATATCTCTAAGTTCGGGACTTGGGTACAAACCGAAAGTTAATATGATGTCCCTGAACATGCATATAAGTTCGAGTATTGATATTATAAACCTAACAAGAGATGAAGGCAAGTCGAATTGGTTGGTTGGAAACCAAAAATATCACTAAGTTCGGGACTTGGGTACAAACCGAAAGTTAAAATGATGTCCCTGAACATGCATATAAGTTCGAGTATTGATATTATAAACCTAACAAGCGATGAAGGCAAGTCGAATTGGTTGGTCGGAAACCAAAAATATCACTAAGTTCGGGACTTGGGTACAAACCGAAAGTTAATATGATGTCCCTGAACATGCATATAAGTTCGAGTATTGATATTATAAACCTAACAAGAGATGAAGGCAAGTCGAATTGGTTGGTCCAAAACCAAAAATATCTCTAAGTTCGGGACTTGGGTGCAAACCGAAAGTGAATATGATGTCCCTGAACATGCATATAAGTTCGAGTATTGATATTATAAACCTAACAAGAGATGAAGGCAAGTCGAATTGGTAAGTAAGAAACCAAAAATATCTCTAAGTTCGGGACTTGGGTGCAAACCGAAAGTTAAAATGATGTCCCTGAACATGCATATAAGTTCGAGTATTGATATTATAAACCTAACAAGAGATGAAGGCAAGTCGAATTGGTAAGTAAGAAACCAAAAATATCTCTAAGTTCGGGACTTGGGTGCAAACCGAAAGTTAAAATGATGTCCCTGAACATGCATATAAGTTCGAGTATTGATTATTATAAACCTAACAAGAGATGAAGGCAAGTCGAATTGGTAAGTAAGAAACCAAAAATATCTCTAAGTTCGGGACTTGGGTGCAAACCGAAAGTTAAAATGATGTCCCTGAACATGCATATAAGTTCGAGTATTGATATTATAAACCTAACAAGAGATGAAGGCAAGTCGAATTGGTAAGTAAGAAACCAAAAATATCACTAAGTTCGGGACTTGGGTGCAAACCGAAAGTTAAAATGATGTCCCTGAACATGCATATAAGTTCGAGTATTGATATTATAAACCTAACAAGAGATGAAGGCAAGTCGAATTGGTAAGTAAGAAACCAAAAATATCTCTAAGTTCGGGACTTGGGTGCAAACCGAAAGTTAATATGATGTCCCTGAACATGCATATAAGTTCGAGTATTGATATTATAAACCTAACAAGAGATGAAGGCAAGTCGAATTGGTTGGTCCAAAACCAAAAATATCTCTAAGTTCGGGACTTGGGTGCAAACCGAAAGTTAAAATGATGTCCCTGAACATGCATATAAGTTCGAGTATTGATATTATAAACCTAACAAGAGATGAAGGCAAGTCGAATTGGTTGGTAAGAAACCAAAATATCACTAAGTTCGGGACTTGGGTGCAAACCGAAAGTGAATATGATGTCCCTGAACATGCATATAAGTTCGAGTATTGATATTATAAACCTAACAAGAGATGAAGGCAAGTCGAATTGGTAAGTAAGAAACCAAAAATATCTCTAAGTTCGGGACTTGGGTGCAAACCGAAAGTTAAAATGATGTCCCTGAACATGCATATAAGTTCGAGTATTGATATTATAAACCTAACAAGAGATGAAGGCAAGTCGAATTGGTAAGTAAGAAACCAAAAATATCTCTAAGTTCGGGACTTGGGTGCAAACCGAAAGTTAAAATGATGTCCCTGAACATGCATATAAGTTCGAGTATTGATATTATAAACCTAACAAGAGATGAAGGCAAGTCGAATTGGTAAGTAAGAAACCAAAAATATCTCTAAGTTCGGGACTTGGGTGCAAACCGAAAGTTAAAATGATGTCCCTGAACATGCATATAAGTTCGAGTATTGATATTATAAACCTAACAAGAGATGAAGGCAAGTCGAATTGGTAAGTAAGAAACCAAAAATATCACTAAGTTCGGGACTTGGGTGCAAACCGAAAGTTAAAATGATGTCCCTGAACATGCATATAAGTTCGAGTATTGATATTATAAACCTAACAAGAGATGAAGGCAAGTCGAATTGGTAAGTAAGAAACCAAAAATATCTCTAAGTTCGGGACTTGGGTGCAAACCGAAAGTTAATATGATGTCCCTGAACATGCATATAAGTTCGAGTATTGATATTATAAACCTAACAAGAGGATGAAGGCAAGTCGAATTGGTTGGTCCAAAACCAAAAATATCTCTAAGTTCGGGACTTGGGTGCAAACCGAAAGTTAAAATGATGTCCCTGAACATGCATATAAGTTCGAGTATTGATATTATAAACCTAACAAGAGATGAAGGCAAGTCGAATTGGTTGTTAAGAAAACAAAAATAATAACTAAGTTCGGGACTTGGGTGCAAACCGAAAGTGAATATGATGTCCCTGAACATGCATATAAGTTCGAGTATTGATATTATAAACCTAACAAGAGATGAAGGCAAGTCGAATTGGTAAGTAAGAAAACCAAAAATATCTCTAAGTTCGGGACTTGGGTGCAAACCGAAAGTTAAAATGATGTCCCTGAACATGCATATAAGTTCGAGTATTGATATTATAAACCTAACAAGAGATGAAGGCAAGTCGAATTGGTTGGTAAGAAACCAAAAATATCACTAAGTTCGGGACTTGGGTGCAAACCGAAAGTGAATATGATGTCCCTGAACATGCATATAAGTTCGAGTATTGATATTATAAACCTAACAAGAGATGAAGGCAAGTCGAATTGGTAAGTAAAGAAACCAAAAATATCTCTAAGTTCGGGACTTGGGTACAAACCGAAAGTTAATATGATGTCCTGAACATGCATATAAGTTCGAGTATTGATATTATAAACCTAACAAGAGATGAATCGAATTGGTTGGTTGGAAACCAAAAATATCACTAAGTTCGGGACTTGGGTACAAACCGAAAGTTAAAATGATGTCCCTGAACATGCATATAAGTTCGAGTATTGATATTATAAACCTAACAAGCGATGAAGGCAAGTCGAATTGGTTGGTCGGAAACCAAAAATATCACTAAGTTCGGGACTTGGGTACAAACCGAAAGTTAATATGATGTCCCTGAACATGCATATAAGTTCGAGTATTGATATTATAAACCTAACAAGAGATGAAGGCAAGTCGAATTGGTTGGTCCAAAACCAAAAATATCTCTAAGTTCGGGACTTGGGTGCAAACCGAAAGTTAAAATGATGTTCCTGAACATGCATATAAGTTCGAGTATTGATATTATAAACCTAACAAGATGAAGGCAAGTCGAATTGGTTGGTCGGAAACCAAAAATATCACTAAGTTCGGGACTTGGGTACAAACCGAAAGTTAATATGATGTCCCTGAACATGCATATAAGTTCGAGTATTGATATTATAAACCTAACAAGAGATGAAGGCAAGTCGAATTGGTTGGTTGGAAACCAAAAATATCACTAAGTTCGGGACTTGGGTACAAACCGAAAGTTAAAATGATGTCCCTGAACATGCATATAAGTTCGAGTATTGATATTATAAACCTAACAAGCGATGAAGGCAAGTCGAATTGGTTGGTCGGAAACCAAAAATATCACTAAGTTCGGGACTTGGGTACAAACCGAAAGTTAATATGATGTCCCTGAACATGCATATAAGTTCGAGTATTGATATTATAAACCTAACAAGAGATGAAGGCAAGTCGAATTGGTTGGTCCAAAACCAAAAATATCTCTAAGTTCGGGACTTGGGTGCAAACCGAAAGTGAATATGATGTCCCTGAACATGCATATAAGTTCGAGTATTGATATTATAAACCTAACAAGAGATGAAGGCAAGTCGAATTGGTAAGTAAGAAACCAAAAATATCTCTAAGTTCGGGACTTGGGTGCAAACCGAAAGTTAAAATGATGTCCCTGAACATGCATATAAGTTCGAGTATTGATATTATAAACCTAACAAGAGATGAAGGCAAGTCGAATTGGTAAGTAAGAAACCAAAAATATCTCTAAGTTCGGGACTTGGGTGCAAACCGAAAGTTAAAATGATGTCCCTGAACATGCATATAAGTTCGAGTATTGATATTATAAACCTAACAAGAGATGAAGGCAAGTCGAATTGGTAAGTAAGAAACCAAAAATATCTCTAAGTTCGGGACTTGGGTGCAAACCGAAAGTTAAAATGATGTCCCTGAACATGCATATAAGTTCGAGTATTGATATTATAAACCTAACAAGAGATGAAGGCAAGTCGAATTGGTAAGTAAGAAACCAAAAATATCACTAAGTTCGGGACTTGGGTGCAAACCGAAAGTTAAAATGATGTCCCTGAACATGCATATAAGTTCGAGTATTGATATTATAAACCTAACAAGAGATGAAGGCAAGTCGAATTGGTAAGTAAGAAACCAAAAATATCTCTAAGTTCGGGACTTGGGTGCAAACCGAAAGTTAATATGATGTCCCTGAACATGCATATAAGTTCGAGTATTGATATTATAAACCTAACAAGAGATGAAGGCAAGTCGAATTGGTTGGTCCAAAACCAAAAATATCTCTAAGTTCGGGACTTGGGTGCAAACCGAAAGTTAAAATGATGTCCCTGAACATGCATATAAGTTCGAGTATTGATATTATAAACCTAACAAGAGATGAAGGCAAGTCGAATTGGTTGGTAAGAAACCAAAAATATCACTAAGTTCGGGACTTGGGTGCAAACCGAAAGTGAATATGATGTCCCTGAACATGCATATAAGTTCGAGTATTGATATTATAAACCTAACAAGAGATGAAGGCAAGTCGAATTGGTAAGTAAGAAACCAAAAATATCTCTAAGTTCGGGACTTGGGTGCAAACCGAAAGTTAAAATGATGTCCCTGAACATGCATATAAGTTCGAGTATTGATATTATAAACCTAACAAGAGATGAAGGCAAGTCGAATTGGTAAGTAAGAAACCAAAAATATCTCTAAGTTCGGGACTTGGGTGCAAACCGAAAGTTAAAATGATGTCCCTGAACATGCATATAAGTTCGAGTATTGATATTATAAACCTAACAAGAGATGAAGGCAAGTCGAATTGGTAAGTAAGAAACCAAAAATATCTCTAAGTTCGGGACTTGGGTGCAAACCGAAAGTTAAAATGATGTCCCTGAACATGCATATAAGTTCGAGTATTGATATTATAAACCTAACAAGAGATGAAGGCAAGTCGAATTGGTAAGTAAGAAACCAAAAATATCACTAAGTTCGGGACTTGGGTGCAAACCGAAAGTTAAAATGATGTCCCTGAACATGCATATAAGTTCGAGTATTGATATTATAAACCTAACAAGAGATGAAGGCAAGTCGAATTGGTAAGTAAGAAACCAAAAATATCTCTAAGTTCGGGACTTGGGTGCAAACCGAAAGTTAATATGATGTCCCTGAACATGCATATAAGTTCGAGTATTGATATTATAAACCTAACAAGAGATGAAGGCAAGTCGAATTGGTTGGTCCAAAACCAAAAATATCTCTAAGTTCGGGACTTGGGTGCAAACCGAAAGTTAAAATGATGTCCCTGAACATGCATATAAGTTCGAGTATTGATATTATAAACCTAACAAGAGATGAAGGCAAGTCGAATTGGTTGGTAAGAAACCAAAAATATCACTAAGTTCGGGACTTGGGTGCAAACCGAAAGTGAATATGATGTCCCTGAACATGCATATAAGTTCGAGTATTGATATTATAAACCTAACAAGAGATGAAGGCAAGTCGAATTGGTAAGTAAGAAACCAAAAATATCTCTAAGTTCGGGACTTGGGTGCAAACCGAAAGTTAAAATGATGTCCCTGAACATGCATATAAGTTCGAGTATTGATATTATAAACCTAACAAGAGATGAAGGCAAGTCGAATTGGTTGGTAAGAAACCAAAAATATCACTAAGTTCGGGACTTGGGTGCAAACCGAAAGTGAATATGATGTCCCTGAACATGCATATAAGTTCGAGTATTGATATTATAAACCTAACAAGAGATGAAGTCAAGTCGAATTGGTAAGTAAGAAACCAAAAATATCTCTAAGTTCGGGACTTGGGTACAAACCGAAAGTTAATATGATGTCCCTGAACATGCATATAAGTTCGAGTATTGATATTATAAACCTAACAAGAGATGAAGGCAAGTCGAATTGGTTGGTTGGAAACCAAAAATATCACTAAGTTCGGGACTTGGGTACAAACCGAAAGTTAAAATGATGTCCCTGAACATGCATATAAGTTCGAGTATTGATATTATAAACCTAACAAGCGATGAAGGCAAGTCGAATTGGTTGGTCGGAAACCAAAAATATCACTAAGTTCGGGACTTGGGTACAAACCGAAAGTTAATATGATGTCCCTGAACATGCATATAAGTTCGAGTATTGATATTATAAACCTAACAAGAGATGAAGGCAAGTCGAATTGGTTGGTCCAAAACCAAAAATATCTCTAAGTTCGGGACTTGGGTGCAAACCGAAAGTTAAAATGATGTTCCTGAACATGCATATAAGTTCGAGTATTGATATTATAAACCTAACAAGAGATGAAGGCAAGTCGAATTGGTTGGTCGGAAACCAAAAATATCACTAAGTTCGGGACTTGGGTACAAACCGAAAGTTAATATGATGTCCCTGAACATGCATATAAGTTCGAGTATTGATATTATAAACCTAACAAGAGATGAAGGCAAGTCGAATTGGTTGGTTGGAAACCAAAAATATCACTAAGTTCGGGACTTGGGTACAAACCGAAAGTTAAAATGATGTCCCTGAACATGCATATAAGTTCGAGTATTGATATTATAAACCTAACAAGCGATGAAGGCAAGTCGAATTGGTTGGTCGGAAACCAAAAATATCACTAAGTTCGGGACTTGGGTACAAACCGAAAGTTAATATGATGTCCCTGAACATGCATATAAGTTCGAGTATTGATATTATAAACCTAACAAGAGATGAAGGCAAGTCGAATTGGTTGGTCCAAAACCAAAAATATCTCTAAGTTCGGGACTTGGGTGCAAACCGAAAGTTAAAATGATGTCCCTGAACATGCATATAAGTTCGAGTATTGATATTATAAACCTAACAAGAGATGAAGGCAAGTCGAATTGGTTGGTAAGAAACCAAAAATATATACCAAGTGCCTGAAATGTCTATAAACCACACGAAGAACTCTTCACACACAGGTGCGCCTCATAACCTGGTACAATGTATAAGACATTGGTTTCGGGGGATTTTTTGAGAGAAAATTTTTTTCTCTAACTTTGAGTAAAACTGTCTCAGAATACATATTTAACCACGAAAAGTGAACACCGACAGTAAATAGCAAAAATCACCCGACCATCAAAGTTGTATGGCGGTGTGGGAGAAGAAAATCCAAGGTCGTCTAATGTAGGGACGTAAGACACGAAATCAAAATTTTGGCATAAAATCTAAAATAATCATCAGACAGTGGTCATCCAAGGCATATAAGAGTCGTCTAACGATGCTGAATGCAATAAGCAATAGCGACTTTTTAAAGATTTTTTTGGATTTTTGTCAAAATGTACCCTTCACAACTTGGTACAAGTCATAGGACATGGGTACCGGTATGACCGACGGAAGATTTTTGGACAAAAAATTTTTTTGCTCTAACTTTGAGTAAAACGGTCTCAGGATGCATTATTAATCATGAAAAGTGATCTCCGACAGTAAATAGCGAAAGTTACCCGACCATCAAAGTTGCATGGCGGTGCAGGAGACGAAAATCCAAGGTCGTCTAATGTAGGGACGTAAGACACGAAATCAAAATTTTGGCATAAAAGCTAAAATAATCATCAGACAGTGGTCATCCAAGGCATATTAGAGTCGTCTAACGATGCTGAATGCAATAAGCAATAGCGACTTTTTAATGATTTTTTTGGATTTTTGTCAAAATGTACCCTTCACAACTTGGTACAAGTCATAGGACATGGGTACCGGTATGACCGACGGAAGATTTTGGACAAAAAATTTTTTTACTCTAACTTTGAGTAAAACGGTGTCAGGATGCATTATTAATCACGAAAAGTGATCTCCGACAGTAAATAGCGAAAGTTACCCGACCATCAAAGTTGCATGGCGGTGTAGGAGACGAAAGTCCAAGGTCGTCTAATGTAGGGACGTAAGACACGAAATCAAAATTTTGGCATAAAATCTAAAATAATCATCAGACAGTGGTCATCCAAGGCATATAAGAGTCGTCTAACGATGCTGAATGCAATAAGCAATAGCGACTTTTTAATGATTTTTTGGATTTTTGTCAAAATGTACCCTTCACAACTTGGTACAAGTCATAGGACATGGGTACCGGTATGACCGACGGAAGATTTTTGGACAAAAAATTTTTTTGCTCTAACTTTGAGTAAAACGGTCTCAGGATGCATTATTAATCATGAAAGTGATCTCCGACAGTAAATAGCGAAAGTTACCCGACCATCAAAGTTGCATGGCGGTGCAGGAGACGAAAATCCAAGGTCGTCTAATGTAGGGACGTAAGACACGAAATCAAAATTTTGGCATAAAAGCTTAAGTAATCATCAGACAGTGGTCATCCAAGGCATATAAGAGTCGTCTAACGATGCTGAATGCAATAAGCAATAGCGACTTTTTAATGATTTTTTTGGATTTTTGTCAAAATTTACCCTTCACAACTTGGTACAAGTTATAGGACATGGGTATCGGTATGACCGACGGAAGATTTTTTGACAAAATTTTTTTGACTCTAACTTTGAGTAAAACTGTGTCAGGATGCTTTTTTAAGCATGAAAAGTGATCTCCGACGGTAAATAGCAAAAGTCACCCGACCATCAAAGTTGCATGGCGGTGCAGGAGACGAAAATCCAAGGTCGTCTAATGTAGGGACGTAAGACACGAAATCAAAATTTTGGCATAAAAGCTAAAATAATCATCAGACAGTGGTCATCCAAGGCATATTAGAGTCGTCTAACGATGCTGAATGCAATAAGCAATAGCGACTTTTTAATGATTTTTTTGGATTTTTGTCAAAATTTACCCTTCACAACTTGGTACAAGTCATAGGACATGGGTACCGGTATGACCGACGGAAGATTTTTGGACAAAAAATTTTTTTGCTCTAACTTTGAGTAAAACGGTCTCAGGATGCATTATTAATCACGAAAAGTGATCTCCGACCGTAAATAGCGAAAGTTACCCGACCATCAAAGTTGCATGGCGGTGTGGGAGAAGAAAATCCAAGGTCGTCTAATGTAGGGACGTAAGACACGAAATCAAAATTTTGGCATAAAAGCTAAAATAATCATCAGACAGTGGTCATCCAAGGCATATAAGAGTCGTCTAACGATGCTGAATGCAATAAGCAATAGCGACTTTTTAATGATTTTTTTGGATTTTTGTCAAAATGTACCCTTCACAACTTGGTACAAGTCATAGGACATGGGTACCGTATGACCGACGGAAGATTTTTGGACAAAAATTTTTTTGCTCTAACTTTGAGTAAAACGGTGTCAGGATGCATTATTAATCACGAAAAGTGATCTCCGACAGTAAATAGCGAAAGTTACCCGACCATCAAAGTTGTATGGCGGTGTGGGAGAAGAAAATCCAAGGTCGTCTAATGTAGGGACGTAAGACACGAAATCAAAATTTTGGCATAAAAGCTAAATAATCATCAGACAGTGGTCATCCAAGGCATATAAGAGTCGTCTAACGATGCTGAATGCAATAAGCAATAGCGACTTTTTAATGATTTTTTTGGATTTTTGTCAAAATGTACCCTTCACAACTTGGTACAAGTCATAGGACATGGGTACCGGTATGACCGACGGAAGATTTTTGGACAAAAATTTTTTTGCTCTAACTTTGAGTAAAACGGTCTCAGGATGCATTATTAATCATGAAAAGTGATCTCCGACATTAAATAGCGAAAGTTACCCGACCATCAAAGTTGCATGGCGGTGCAGG